>NW_017212469.1:0-16567 GCF_001704415.2 Capra hircus
GAGGGAGAGGAATCCGAGAGGCCCCCGAGCAACTCGCATGGGGGACTGGCCTTTCCTGAGGCCACCAGAGCGGGTCCCTGAGGTCCCCGTCGTAAGTCGAGAGCACCTGCCGCAACTCGAGAAAATCCAGGAGGTTCTCCCCAGCCGAGATGAGGCCCATTTCCGCGAGGCGTCTACAGGCTAATCACACCTAACCTTCTGGAACTTCCCAAGGGTCCTTCACACCATTTGCTGCAACTCAAGAAGTTCCCCGACATCCCGTCTCCACTCGACAGGAAGCACGAGAGTCCCGCCCACATCCAGAGGAGCCCCGTTTCCGCCTCTTAGCTCGAGAGGAGGGATCCTTTCCCTGCGTGGTGGGGAAAGAATTCCCGCATTCCCGTCGCATCTCAAGAGGAGGCGCTCTCCACAGGAAAGGCGAGAGGAACTCCAGGGTCGTGCCACCATTCCCCAGAGTCCCCCAGATGACTCAGTCCTATTCCAGGGAAACCTGTTTTCCCTGCACTGCCTCGACTTTCAATCCGAGGATCGACTCACAACACGATGGCACGTGGGAGAGCCCTGTGGGAAAGATTCGTGGGAAAGCCTCGTGGGAAAGCCTCAAGGGAAAGCCACAGATCCCTTGATCCACGCGAAAAAGAAGAGCGACACTGCTACTACAGCTCGGGAGGAAAGCGCACGTGCATGCCCCCACTAGAGACTTGGACGGACTCCCCGCGGGAAACTCCAGAAGTACCCCAAAATCCATGTCAGCACTGGAGAGGAATCCTCAGGTTCCGGCACCGACTTCACACATGGTCTTAGGCCCAGCATCGATGGAGGAGAATCCCGAGAGGCCCCGAGCATCTGGCATCGGGACTGGCCTTTCCTGAGGCCACCAGAGTGGGTCCCTGAGGTCCCCGTCGTAAGTCGAGAGCACCTGCCGCAACTCGAGAAAATCCAGGAGATTCTCCCCTCCAGGCGAGATGAGTCCCATTTCCGCTGAGGCGTCTAGAGGCTATTCACACCTAATATCTGGAACTTCCAAAGGGCCCTTCACACCCTTGCTGCAACTCAAGAAGTTCCCCGACTTACCGTCTCCACTCGAGAGGAAGCACGAGAGTCCCGCCCACAATCCAGAGGAGCCCTGGTTCGCTTCCTAGCTCGAGAGGAGGGATCCTTTCCCTGCGTGTTCGGGGAAAGAATTCCCGGCGATCCTTTCGCATCTCAAGAGCAGGCGCTCTCCATAGGAAAAGCGAGGAGGAACTCCAGGGTCGTGCCACCATTCTCAGAGTCCCCCAAATGTCTCAGTACATTCCAGGGAAACCTGTTTTCCCTGCACTGCCTCGACTTTCAATCCGAGATCGGACTCACACCACGGTGGCCCGGTGGGAGAGCCCTGTGGGAGAGATTTGTGGGAAAGCCTCGTGGGAAAGCCTCGAGGGAAAAGCCACAGATCACTTGATCCACAGAAAAGAAGCGTGACACTGCTGCTACAGCTCGGGAGGAAAGCGCACGTGCATGCCCCCCACTCGAGACGAGGACGGACTCCCCGCGGAAGACTGCAGAAGTACCCCAAGATCCATGTCAGCACTGAGAGAGGAATCCTCAGGTTCCCGGCACCGACTCCACACAAGGTCTTAGGCCTCGGCATTGACGGGAGAGGTATCCCGAGAGGCCCCCGAGCAACTCTCATGGGGACTGGCCTTTCCTGAGGCCCCCAGTCGTGTCCCTGAGTTTCCCGTCGTAAGTCAAGAGCACCTGCCGCAACTCGAGAAAATCCAGGAGGTTCTCCCTTCGACGCGAGATGATGCCCATTTCCGCTGAGGCGTCTCCAGGCAAATCACACCTAACCTCTGGAACTTTCAAAGGGTCCTTCACACCCTTTCTGCAACTCAAGAAGTTCCCCAACATACCCGTCTCGACTTGAGAGGAAGCACGAGAGTCCCGCCCACATCCAAAGGAGCCCCGATTCCGCCTCCTAGATCGAGAGGAGGGATCCTTCCCCTGCGTGGTCGGCAACGAATTCCCGGCGTTCAGGTCGCATCTCAAGAGGAGGCACTCTCTACAAGAAAAGGCCAGAGGAACTCCAGGGTCGTGCCACCATTCCCAGAGTCCCCCAGATGTCTCAGTCCATTCCAGGGAAACCTGTTTTCCCTGCACTGCCTCAACTTTCAAGCCGAGGATCGACTCACACCACGGTGGCACGTGGGACAGCCCTGTGGGAAAGCCTCGTGGGAAAGCCTCGAGGGAAAGCCACATATCCCTTGATCCACGCGAAGGGAAGCGCGACACTGCTGCTACAGCTCAGGGAGGAAAGCGCACGTTCATGCCCCCACACAAGACGACGACTAACTCCCCTGGGGAGACTCCAGAAGTACCCCAAGATCCATGTCAGTACTGGAGAGGAAACCTCAGGTTCCCGGCACCGACTCCACACAGGTTCTTAGGCCCCGGCATCAATGGGAGAGGAATCCCGAGAGGCCCCCGAGCAACTTGCATGGGACTGGCCTTTCCTGAGGCCACCAGAGCGGGTCCCTGAGGTCCCCGTAGTAAGTCAAGAGCACCTGCCGCAACTCGAGAAAATCCAGGAGGTTCTCCCCTCGAGGCGAGATGAGGCCCTTTTCCTCTGAGGCGTCCGAGGCTAACCATACCTAACATCTGGAACTTCCAAAGGGTCCTTCACACCCTTGCTGCAACTCAAGAAGTTCCCCGACATACCTGACTCCACTCGAGAGGAAGCACGAGAATCCCGCCCACATCCAGAGGAGCCCCGTTTCCGCCTCATACCTCGAGGTCAGGTATCCTTTCCCTGCATGTTCGGGAAAGAATTCCCGGTGTTCCCGTCGCATCTCATGAGGAGGCGCTCTCCACAGGAAAGGCGGAGGAACTCCAGGGTCGTGCCACCATTCCACGAGTCCCCCAGATATCTCAGTCTGCCGGGGTCCAGCCCCGCTGGATCCAGGGAATTCGACGGATGGACGGCGTTGTCGTGGAAAGTCTTTTTTATTTATTAATGAAAGATTAGATTAAGAAATTATAGTGTAGTAAGAAGATTAACTGGAGGAAAAGGGCTGAATAGCTTGGTTTACGTGGAAGACCAATAAAATTCCAGACAAGGAATTTTCACCATCTACGTTGGGCCACCAGCCCCTGCTTGAATATCTAAGGGTGCCTCGCCTTAAGCTCCCTTTCGTACAGGTCTTAACAGCCAGGCAAGTAAGTAGACCTGGCGAGCCTCCGCGCCCCTGGTGGAGATTCAGCCTGAAGTTAAAGTAAAAAGCAGAGAGAAGGAAAGGGAGAGAAGAAGAAAGAGAGAAAAAGACACGGGGGGAGCCTGAGTCCCAAGAAACCAGGCCGAGAGACTAGTTCGAGAAACTGGTCCGGAGAAACTGGCCCCATCCTTTATTGTTCATAAAGCCTTTTATACTTTTGATAAAACATGGAGTTCAATGGGTAACACAAAATTATGTAGCGTTCGCACCCCAGACTCTTTCTGTACATCATTTTGTATACAAAAGGTCTCTGGTGATTTACATTATCTTCTGGCCAAGAGGCTTGTTAAACACTTTTTGGCTCACTTCCTTAATGAATGTTAATTTTGTTTCCTCTGAAGTGTTTTTCTTTAATCTGCATTTCCTTAAAGCATTAAAGTTACATCTCTATAGAACAAAGGTGCAGTGGGTTATAACAAAGAAGGTACTTAACTCAAAGATCTAATGTTGCTAATACCAGGTCTACTACTTGTTTTTTTAATATACCAACTCTATCTAAAAATAAAGGATATGAAAATTTAGCAGCAAGCATTGACCCAAAAAATGAAACTTTTAATCAGTCCTATTATAAAGATTTTGACTCCTCGGATGCCCCTACATTCCTAGGATGTTTTAAGCTTCCTGTGCCTCCTGGGGAAAGGAGGCCTCAAACAATCACATGCCCAGCTGTACGAGTCCTGCAGACAGGCTAGAAAGCATTCAGAGGGGTTTTTGGATTGAAACACTCTTTCAAATGCAGAAGACTAAAGCCCTGAATTGACTTTTTCCAGAAAATGTCAGAAGAGTGGAAAAGCAGAGCAAAAAAGCCGGCAGATTTTTGTTGGGGTACGTGCGTAGGAACTTCCAGAGGGGTCCCTGAAGTCTGAACACACCATGCCTATGTCAGCTTTCTTCCTCATGACGTTATAACGGGCGGGAGTCCTCATACTGGCTCCCAGCATCAGTCCAATTCAGAGGAACCTGTTTTCCCTGCACTGCCTCGACTTTCACGCTGAGGATCAACTCACACCACGGTGGCACGAGGGAAAGCCCTGTGAGAAAGCCTCGTGGGAAAGCCTCCAGGGAAAGCCACAGATCCCTTGATCCACACGACGGGAAGCGTGACCCTGCTGCTACAGCTCGGGAGGAAAGCACACTTGCGTGCCCTCACTTGAGAGGAGGATTGACTCTCCAGGGGAGACTCCAGAAGAACCCCAATATCCATGTCAGCACTGCAGAGGAAACCTCAGGTTCCGGCCCCGAATCCACACAAGTTGTTCGGCCCGGGGATCAACAGGAGAGTTATCAAGAGAAGCCCCCCAGCATCTGGCATGGGGACTGGCCTTTGATGAAGCCACCAGAGCGGGTCCCTGACGTCCCCGTCGTAAGTCGGGAGCACCTGAGCAACTCGAGAAAATCCAGGAGGTTCTCCCCTCCAGGCGAGATGAGGCCAATTTCCAATGAGGTGTCTCGAGGCTAATTACATCTAATCTCTGGAACTTCCAAAGGGTCCTTCACACACTTGCTGCAACTCAAGAAGTTCCCCGACATTCCCATCTCCACTTGAGAGGAAACACGAGGGTCCTGCCCACATCCAGAGTAGCCCCGTTTCATCCTCCTAGCTAGAGATGAGGGATCCTTTCCCTGCTTGGTCGGGAAAGAACTTCCGGCATTCCCGTCGCATCTCAGGTGGAGGCGCTCTCCACAGGAAGGGAGAGAGGAACTCCATGGTCGTGCCATCATTCCAAGCGTCCCCAGATGTCTCAGTTTATTCCAGAGGATCTTGTTTTTACAGAGTGCTTAAACTTTCATGCCGAGGATCGCCTCACACCATGGTGGCAAGGGGGACAGCCCTGTGGGAATGCCTCGTGGGAAATCCTCTAGGAAAAGCCTAGAGGAAAAGCCACAGATCCATTGATCCACGCGACGGGAAGCATGACACTGCTGCTACAGCTCGGGAGGAAGGAGCATGCGCATGCCCCCACTCGAGACGAGGACTGATTCCCCTTGGGAGACGTCAGAAGTATCCCAAAAACATGTCAGCACTGGAGAGGAATACTCAGGTTCTGGCCCCCACTCCACCGAAGGTCTTGGGCCCCGGCATCTGCCGGTGAGGAATCCCGAGAGGCCCTCTAGCAACTCGCATGGGGACTGGTCTTCCTAAGGCCAACAGAACGGGTCCCTGAGGTCCCCGTCGTAAGTCGAGAGCACCTGTCACAACTCTAGAAAATGAAGGAGATTCTCCCCTTCAGGCGAGATGAGACCCATTTCCACTGAGACGTCTCGAGGCTAATCACACCTAACCTCTGGAACTTCCAAAGGGTCCTTCACACCCTTGTTGCAACTCAAGAAGTTCCAGGAGAGACCCGTCGCCACTACATAGGAATCACCAGGGTACCACCCACATCCAGAGGAGCCCAATTCCCCCTCCTAGCTCAATGTGAGGGATGCTTTCCCTGATTGGCCGGGAAAGAATTCCTGTCGTACCTGTCGCATCTCAAGAGGAGGCACCCTCCACAAGAAAGGTGAGAGGAACTCCAGGGTCGTTCCACCATTCCAAGAGTACCCCAGATGTCTCAGTCCTTTCCAGAGGAACTTGTTTACCCTGCACTGCCTCGACGTTCACGCGGAGGACCGACTCACACGATGGTGGCACGTGGGACAGCCCTGTGGGAAAGCCTCGTGGGAAAGCCTCGTGGGAAAGCCTCGAGGGAAAACAAGAAACCCCTTGATCAACCCAAAGGGAAATTGACTCTGCTCCTAATGCTCGGGAGAAAAGCGCACGTGCATGCCCCCATTGGAGACGAAGATGACTCCCCTGTGGAGACTCCAGAAGTACCCCAAGATCCATGTCAGCACTGGAGAGGAAACCTCAGGTTCGGGCACCGACTCCAAACAAGGTCTTAGGCCCCGTCATCGACCGGAGAGGAACCCCGAGAGGCCCCTTAACAACTCGCAAGTCGACTGGCATTTCCTGAGCGGACCAGAGCGGGTTACATAAGTCCCGGTCGTAACTGGAGAGCACCTGCTGAAACTCGAGAAAATCCAGGAGGTTCTCCCCTGCAGGCGAGATGAGGCCCATTTCCGCTGAGGCGTCTCGAGTCTAATCACACCTAACCTCTGGAACTTCCAAAGGGTCCTTCACACCCTTGCTGCAACTCAAGAAGTTCCCTGACATACCCGTCTCCACACGAGAGGAAGCACCAGAGACCCGCCCACATCCAGAGGAGCCCCGTTTCCGCCTCCTAGCTCGAGAGGAGGGATCCTTTCCCTGCGTAGTCAGGAAAGAATTCCTGGCGTTGCTGGCGCATCTCAAGAGGAGGCGCTCTCCACAGGAAAGGCGAGAGGAACTCCAGGGTCGTGCCACCATTCCCAGAGTCCCCCAGATGTCTCAGTCCATTCCAGGGAAACCTGATTTACCTGCACTGCCTCGAATTTCTAGCCGAGGATCGACTCACACCACGATGGCACGTGGGACAGACCTGTGGGAAAGTCTCGTGGGAAAGCCACGAGGGAAAGCCACAGATCCCTTAATCCACGCGACGGGAAGCGTGACACTGCTGCTACAGCACGGGAGGAAAGCACACGTGCATGCCCCTACTCGAGACGAGAACTCACTCCCCTGGGGAGACTCCAGAAATATCCCAAGATGCATGTCAGCCCTGGAGAGGAATCCTCAGGTTCCGGCCCCGACTCCACACAAGGTCTTAGGCCCTGGCATCGACGGGGAGAGGAATAGCGACAGGACCTCTAGCAACTCGCATGAGGACTGGCCTTTCTTGAGGTCACCAGAGCGGGTCCATGAGGTCCCGGTCGTAAGTCGAGAGCACCTGCCGCAGTTCCGTAAAATCCAGGAGGTTCTCCCCTGCAGGTGAGATGAGGCCCGTTTCCACTGAGGTGTCTCGAGGCTAATCACACGTGAACTCTGGAACTTCTAAAGAGTCTTTCACAGTCATGCCTGCAACTCAAGAAGTTCCCCGACATACCCGTTTCCACTCAAGAGGAAGCACGAGGGTCCCGGCCAAATCCAGAGGAGCTCCGTTTCCGGCTCGTAGCTCGAGATGAGGGATCCTTTCCCTACTTGGTCGGGAAAGAATTCCCGGCATTCCCATCGCATCTCAAGAGGAGGCGCTCTCCAAAGGAGAGGGGAGAGGAACTGCAGGGTCGTGCCACCATTCCAAGACTCCCCCAGATGTCTCAGTCCATTCCACAGGAAACTGTTTTCCCTGCACTGCCTCGGCTTTCACGCTGAGGATCTACTCCCACCACCGTGACACGTGGGACAGCCCTGTGGGAGAGCCTCGTGGGAAAGACTCGAGGGAAAGTCAGATCCCTAGGTCCACGCAAGCAGAAGCGTGACACTGCTACTACAGCATGGGAGGAAAGGGCACGCTCATGCCCCCACTAGAGACGAGGCCTGAATCCCCTGGGGAGACTCCAGAGGTAGCCCAAGACCCATGTCAGCACTGGAAAGGAATCCTCAGGTTCCGGCACCGAATGCACACAAGGTCTTAGGCCCCGACATCGACGGAGAGAGGAATCCCGAGAGGCCCCCGAGCAATTCGCATGGGGACTGGACTTTCCTCAGGCCACCAAAGCGGGTCCTTGAGGTCCAGGTCGTAAGTCAAGAGCACCTGCCGCAACTCGAGAAAATCCAGGAGGTTCTCCCCTCCAGGTGAGATGAGGCCCATTTCCGCTGAGGTGTCTCGAGGCTAATCACACCTAAACTCTGGAACTTCGAAAGGGTCCTTCACACCCTTGCTGCAACTCAAGAAGTTCCCCTACATACCCGTCTCCACTCGAGAGGAAGCACGAGAGCCCAGCCCACATTCAGATGAGCCGTGTTTCCGCCTCGTAGCTCGAGAGGAGGGATCCTTTCCCTGGGTGTCCGGAAAGAATTCCCGGCGTTCCCATCGCATCTCAAGAGAAGGCGCTCTAAACAGTAAAGGTGAAAGGAACTCCAGGTCGTGCCACCATTCCCAGAGTCCCCCGGATGTCTCAGTCAATTCCAGGGAAACCTGTTTTCCCTGCACTGCCTCGACTTTCAATCCGAGGATAGAGTCACACCACAGTGGCACGAGGGACAGCCCTGTGGGAAAGCCTCGAGGGAAAGCCTCGTGGGAACGCCTCGAGGTAAAGCCACAGATCCCTTGATCCACGTAAAGGGAAGCGTGACAATGCTGATACAGCTTGGGAGGTAAGCGCACGTGCATGCCCCCACTCGAGACGAGGACAGACTCCCAGGGGAGACTCCAGAAGTACCCCAAGATCCATGTCAGCACTGGAGAGAAATCCTCAGGTTCCAGCACCGACTCCACACAAGGTCTTAGGCCCTGGCATCGACGGCAGAGCAATCCCGAGAGGCCCCCGAGCAACTCGCATGGGGACTGGCTTTTCCTGAGGCCACCAGAGCCTGTCCCTGAGGGCCCCATCGTAAGTCTAGGGCACCTGCCGCAACTCGAGAAAATCCAGGAGGTTCTACCCTCTAGGCGAGATGATGCCCATTTCCACAGAGGCGTCTCGAGTGTAATCACATCTAACCTCTGGTACTTCCAAAGGATCCTTCACACCCTTTCTGCAACTCAAGCAGTTCCCCGACACACCCGTCTCCACTCGAGAGGAAGCACGAGAGTCCCGCCCACATGCACAGGACCCCCGTTTCCCCCTCATAGGACGAGAGAAGGAATCCTTTCCCTGCGTGGTGGGGAAAGAATTCCCGGCATTCCCGTCCCATCTCAAGAGGATGCGCTCTCCACAGGAAAGGCGAGAGGAACTCCAGGGTGGTGCCACCATTCCCAGAGTCTCCCAGATGTCTCAGTCCATTCCAGGGAAACCTGTTTTCCCTGCACTGCCTCGACTTTCAAGCCGAGGATCGACTCACACCACGGGGGCACGTGGGACAGCCTTGTGAGAAAGCCTCGTGGAAAAGCCTCGTTGGAAAGCCTCGAGGGAAAGCCACAGATCCCTTGATTCACGCGAAGGGAAGCGAGACACTGCTGCTACAGCTCGAGAGGAAAGCGCACGTGCATGCCCCCACTCGAGTTGAGGACTGACTCCCCTGGGGAAACTCCAGAAGTACCCCAAATCCAGGTCAGCCCTGGAGAGGAATCCTCAGGTTCCGGCAGCGACTCAACACCAAGGTCATAGGCGCCCGGCATCTACCGGGAGTGGAATCCCGAGAGGCCCCCGAGCAACTCGCATGGGGACTGGCCTTTGCTGAGGCCACCAGAGCGGGTCCCTGAGGTCCCCGTCGTAAGCCCAGAGCACCTGCCACAACTCGAGAAAATCCAGGAGGTTCTCCCCTCCAGGCGAGATGAGGCCCATTTCCGCTGAGGCGTCTCGAGGCTAATCACACCTAACCTCTGGAACTTACAAAGGGTCATTCACACCCTTGCTGCAACTCAAGATGTTCCCCGACATACCCGTCTCCACTCGAGAGGAATCACGAGAGTCCCGCCCTCATCCAGAGGAGTCCCGTTTCTGCCTCTTTGCTTGAGAGGAGGGATCCTTTCCCTGCATGGTCAGGAAAGAATTCCCGGCGTTCCTGTCGCATCTCAAGTGGAGGCGCTCTCCACAGGAAAGGCGAGAGGAACTCCAGGGTCGTGTCACCATTCCCAGAGTCCCCCAGATGTCTCAGTCCATTCCAGGGATACCTGTTTTCCTGCACTGCCTCGACTTTCAAGCCGAGGATCGACTCACACCAAGGTGGCTCTTGGGACAGCCCTGTGGGAAAGCCTTGTGGGAAAACCTCGAGGGAAAGCCTCGAGGGAAAGCCTCAGATCCTTGATCCAAGTGAAGGGAAGCATTACACTGCTGCTAGAGCTGGGGAGGAAAGCGCAGGTGCATGCCCCCACTCCAGACGAGGACTGACTCCCCTCGGGAGACTCCATAAGTACCCCAAGATCCATGTCAGCACTGGAGAGGAATCCTCAGGTTCCGGCACCGACTCCACACAAGGTCTTATGCCGGGGTCCAGCCCCAGTGGATCCAAGGAATTCGAAGGGTGGACGGCGTTGGCGTGGAAAGACTTGTTTATTTATTAATGTAAGATTAGATTAGGAAACTATAGTGTAGTAAGAAGATTAAGTGGAGGAGGAGGGCTGAATAGCTTGGTTTACGCGGACGGCCAATAAAATTCCAGACAAGGAATTTGCAGCACCTACGTTGGGCCACCGGCGCCCGCTTGAATATCTAAGCGTGTCTCGCCTTAAGCTCCCTTTCGTGCGGGTCTTAACAGCCAGGGCAAGTAAGTAGACCTGGCGAGCCTCCGCACTCCAAGTGGAGATTCAGCCTGAAGTTTTAGTAAAGAGCAGAGAGAAGGAAAGGTAGAGAAGAAGAAAGAGCGAGAAAGACACGGGGGGAGCCAGAGTCCCAAGAAACCAGGCTGAGAGACTAGTTCGAGAAGCTGGTCCGAGAAACAGGCCCCCGGCCCCTGGCCTCCTCCTTTATTGTTCAGAAGGTCTTTTATACTTTTGATAATACATGGAGATCAATGGATAACCCAAAATTATGTAGTGTTCGCAACCCAGATTCTTTCTGTATATCATTTTGTATACAAAAGGTCTCAGGTAATTTACATTATCTTCTGGCCAAGAGGCTTGTTAACACTTTTTGGCTCTCTTCCTTAATGAATGTTAATTTTGTTTCCCCTGAAGTGTTTTTCTTTAATCTGCATCTCCTTAAAGCATTAAAGTTACATCTCTATAGAACAAAGGTGCAGTGGGTTATAAGAAAGAAGGTGCTTAACTCAAAGATCTAATGTGGCTAATACCAGGTCTACTACTTGTTTTTCACATACCATCTATATATAAAAATAAAGGATATGAAAATTTGGCAGCAAGCATTGACCCCAAAAATGAAACTTTTAATCAGTCCTATTCTAAAGATTCTGACTCCTCGAAAGCTCCTGCATTCCTAGGATGTTTTAAGCTTCCTGTGCCTCCTGCGGTCAGGAGGCCTCAAACAATCACAAGCGCAGCTGTACGAGTTCCTGCAGGCAGGCTAGAAAGCCATCAGAGGGTTTTTGGATTGAAACACTCTTTCAAATGCAGAAGACTAAAGCCCTGAATTGACTTTTCCAGAAAAGGTCAGAAAGAGTGAAAAAGCAGAGCACAAAAACTGGCAGATTTTTGTTGGGGTACATGCTTAAAAATTTCCAGAAGGGTCCCTGAAGTCTGAGCACGCCTTGCGTATGTCAGCTTCCTTCCTCATAACCTTGTCACGGGCGGGCTTCCTCACACTGGCTCCCAGCAGCCTTAGGCCCCGGCATCGACGGGAGAGGAATCCCGAGAGGCCCCCGAGTAACTCGCATGCGGACTGACCTTTCCTGAGGCCACCAGAGTGGGTCCCTTAGGTCCCCGTCATAAGTCGAGATCACCTGCTGCAACTCGAGAAAATCCAGGAGGTTCTCCCCTCCAGTCTAGATGAGGCTCATTTCCGCTGAGGGCGTTCTCGAGGCTAATCACACCTAACCTCTGGAACTTCCAAAGGGTCCTTCACACCATTGCTGCAACACAAGAAGTTCCCCGACATACCCCTCTTCACACGAGAGGAAGCACGAGAGTCCCGCCCACATCCAGAGGAGCCCCATTTCTGCCTCCTAGCTCGAGAGGAGGGATCCTTTCCCTGCGTGGTCGAGAAAGAATTCCCGACGTTCCCGTCGCATCTGAAGAGTAGACGCTCTCCACAGGAAAGGCGAGAGGAACTCCAGAGTCGTGCCACCATTCCCAGAGTCCCCCAGATGTCTCAGTTCATTCCAGGGAAACCTGTTTTCCCTGCACTGCCTCGACTTTCAAGCCGAGGATCGACTCACACCACGGGGGCACGTGGGACAGCCCTGTGGGAAAGCCTCGTGGGGAAAGCCTCGTGGGAAAGCCTCGTGGGAAAGCCTCGAGGGAAAGCCCCTTATCCCTTGATCCACGCAAATGGAATCGCGACACTGCTGCTACCGCTCTGAAGGAAAGCGCACGTGCATGCCCCTACTTGAGACGAGGACTGACTCCCTGTGGAGCCTCCAGAAGTACCCCAAGATCCATGTCAGCACTGGGAGAGGAATCGGCAGGTTCCAGCACTGACTCCACACAAGGTCTTAGGCCCCAGCATCGACCGGAGAGGAAACCCGAGTGGCCCCCGAGAGGCCCCGAGCAACTCGCATGGGGACTGGCCTTTCTTGAAGCCACCAGTCGGGTCCCTGAGGTCCCCGTCGTAAGTCGAGAGCACATGCCGCAACTCGAGAAAATCCAGGAGGTTCTCCCCTCCAGGCGAGAAGAGGCCCATTTCCGCTGAGGCGTCTCGAGGCTAATCACACCTAACCTCTGGAACTTCCAAGGGGTCTTTCACAACCTTGCTGCAACTCAAGAAGTTCCCCGACATACCCGTCTCCACTCGAGAGGAAGCACGAGAGGTCCGCCCCACATCCAGAGGAGCTCCGTTTCCGGCTCGTAGCTCGAGAGGACGGGATCCTTTCCCTGCTTGGTCGGGAAAGAATTCCCGGCATTCCCATCGCATCTCAAGAGGAGGCGCTCTCCAAAGGAAAGGGGAGAGGAACTGCAGGGTCGTGCCACCATTCCAAGACTCCCCCAGATATCTCAGTCCGTTCCACAGGAACCTGTTTTCCCTGCACTCCCTCGGCTTTCATGCCGAGGAATCGACTCACACCACCGTGACACGTGGGACAGCCCTGTGGGAAAGCCTCGTGGGAAAGACTCGAGGGAAAGCCACAGATCCCTTGGTCCACGCAAGGGGAAGCGTGACACTGCTGCTACAGCATGGGAGGAAAGGGCACGCTCATGCCCCCACTCGAGACGAGGCCTGACTCCTTTGTGGAGACTCCAGAAGTACCCCAAAATCCATGTCAGCACTGGAGAGGAATCCTCAGCTTCCGGCCCCGACTCCACACAAGGTCTTAGGCCCCGGCATCGACGGGAGAGGAATCACGAGAGGCCCCCTAGCAACACGCATGATAACTGGCCTTTCCTGCGGCCGCCAGAGCGGGTCCCTGAATCCCCGTCGTAACTCGAGAGCACCTGCTGAAACTCGGGAATATCCAGGAGCCTCTCCATTCCAGGCGACATGAGGCCCATTTCCGCTGAGGCATCTCGAGACTAACCACACCTAACCTCTGGAACTTCCAATGGGTCCTTCACACCCTTGCTGCAACTCAAGAAGTTCCCCCGACATACCCGTTCCTCTTCACGTTCTGCCATAATGGTGGTGTCATCTGCATATCTAAGTTGATTGATATTTCTACCGGCAATCTTGATTCCAGCTTATGTATCTTCCATCCCAGCATTTTTCATGATGTACTCTGCATAGAAGTTAAATAAACAGGGTGACAATATACAGCCTTGACATACTCCTTTTCCTTTTTGGAACCAGTCTGTTGTTCCATGTCCTGCTCTAACTGTTGCTTCCTGACCTTCATCCAGATTTCTCAAGAGGCAGGTTAGGTGGTCTGGTATTCCCATCTCTTTCAGAATTGTGGCTAAAACAACAGTATAAGGACCTTTCCGATGTCAGGCCAAGGAATTGTGTTTCCAGTCATTGAGCCACACCTGATCACTGAGCACAAATTCATGAATCTCTTCCTCAAGGGGGAATGATATTCTTTTTTATACAAACTTAGTTACCTGATTTATTACCTTACCTAATTGTTCCATCTGCTGTGAAATCCCACCCCCTTACTTGTGGGCAAATCTGCTAACACCTGCCTCACTGTGGGAGGGGGTCTCCCATAGGAAAATTTCATAAGGACAACAACTGTGGGAACGTGCGGTTACCCGTAATATGAGTAAGTCTGCCGGAAGCAAGCCCATCCATGTACAGTCAGTCTCTATGATCCATTTTGAAAGTGTCTCTTCAAGAGTTTGGTTGTTTCTTTCCACCATTCCAGAACACTGGGGCCTATATGCTGTATGTAATTTCCACTGATATTTAGAGCTTCACATACCTGTTAATTAACGCGGCTACAAAGACAGGGCCATTGTCGGATTCTATACTGGTTGGAAAACCAAGTCTGGGAATTATTTCTCAAATCAGCGAGCTACTTCATTTTCTTTTTCAGATCAGGTAGGGAAGGCCTCTGCCCAACCGGAGAAGGTACCTACTATTCTAGTAAGTCATGATAACAGGTGACTGCCTTTGCTTCCCCGAAGGACACTCGCTTTCCCTGCATCCTGAGAACTCCACGTCTCAGCCAGTTGGAAAAGCGCTTCTTGGAGGTCATTATTCAGGGGCAACTTCCCCTGGAGCCCGGGGCCATAGGGAGCGGCTCCACACTCCCAGGGAAAGGCAGAGCCACAGCCACACATCTGTCCCATCCCCTTTGCTCTGTAGGAGAGCTCTAGTGAGCCTAGGTCTGTCAGGAAAATTCTTGGCTCCTATGGGGACACATTCTATGTGTGAAACTGCATCCAGGACCTAGGGGCCACAGGGCGCCTGTTTCTCTCGGGGCGGAGGGGTGGGGGCCTGAAGCAGTGCGGCCCAGCAACAGCTTCCACATCCATCCAATTGCTCTTTTCTTACCTCTGATAGAACTAGCTTTGTTCCAGCCTTTGGCAATTTGGAGGCAAGCGGCCCCACTTCCTCCCCAAGGAGGCATGGGACCTACTTTGAGTGGAAAGGCCCTCACGGAGCTGAACCCAGGAAGGCACCCAGTCATGTCTGACACATTCCTGCATCGTGCTTCTTCATGAGCAATACCGCTATAAGCTAGGCATGTCTTTCCAAGGCTCAGAAAGGACAGGGGAGATGCATGGTGCTGCCTCTGGAATTTCGGTCCTCTGAGCAGACCTGGAGGTCTCCCTTTGAAGGAGATAACCAGTTTCTTCCAAATACAGGCTTGCAAACACACACTGGGTGGCTGCCTCTTCTTCCCTGAAGGACGATCACTTTCCCCGCATCCTGTGAACTCTGCATCCCAGCCTGCTGGAAAAGCGCTTCTTGGAGGTCATTTTTTCAGGGACAATTTTCCCTGGAGCCCGGGCCATAGGAGGGCCCCATGCTCGCTGGGAAAGGCAGAGTCACATCCACAGTCTGTTCTACCCCTTTTGCCCTGTAGGAGAGCTCTAGTGAGCCTAGGTCTGTCAGGAAAATTCTTGGCTCCTATGGGGACACACTGTGTGTTAACCTGCATATCGGACCTAGGGCACAGGGCGCCTGTCCTCTCGGGGGGACCCTGAAGTGGTGCGGCCCAGCAACAGCCTGAACATCCATCCGATTGCTCTTTTCTTCCTTCTGATAGAGCTAGCTTTGCTTCTCGCTTTGGCATTTCGGAAGCCAGGGCGAGCCCCACCGCTGTTGTCCTGGGGTCTATTGAGGTACCGGGTCTATTGGACCCAGCATGGCACCCGACCCCTCAGACACACTCCCGCAGCCTCCTTCCCCATGGGCAGGACTGTTCTGACCTAGGAATGTGTTCCCAAGGCTCAGAAAATGCAGGGAGACACACGGCCCTGACTCTGGAACTGAGGCCGTTGGCAGGCCTGGAGGTCTGACGTCTGAGACGCCAAACACTTGCTGCAAGATACAGGTGTGAAAAACACCTCTCTGGGCTGCCTTTCCTTCCTCCAAGGAAGAGAGCTTTCCAGTCTCCTCCGTGCTGAGTCATACAAGGCTGGAAAGGTCTGGCTTAGAGGCATTTCTCAGCGGCAATGCCCTGAGGCCCTGCACCCAGGAGGATCCTACCCTCCAGGGGAAGTCAAAGCAACCTCCAAACAGCTGTTCTCTCATGTTTCCTCTGCAGGAGGGAGCTAGTGAGCCCAGGTCTGTCTGGAACGTTCTTGGATCCTGCGGGGAAATCATCCTGGGAGCCCACCTGGATACCAGTCGTAGGGCTAAAATTCGCATTTTCCTTCCTTGGAGCCCTAACGCAGTACGGCCTAGCAACTGCTTGAAAATCCATCCTGTTGCTGTTATCTTCCCTCTGACAGAGCGAGCTTTGCTCCCCATTTGGGATTTCAGAAGCAAGGTGGTGGCCTGCAACTCCTTGCCTGGGGTCCATTGGAGGTGCAAGGTGCCCTCGACCAGGTTACCCCAGCATGACACCTGGCCCCCTCAGACCACACTCCCGCAGCCTGCTTCCCATGGGCAGGACTGCTCTCACCTAGGAATGTGTTTGCAAGGCCAGGAAACTGCAGGGAGACACAAGGCCCTGATTCTGGCATTGAGTCTGTTTGGAACAGGCCTGCAGGTCTTCTGTTAACAGGCCAAACACTTGCTGCAAGATACAGGCCTGAAAACCAACTTCTTGGGCTGCCTTTCCTTCCTCCAAGGCAGAGAGTTTTTCTCAGCCCCTGTGGGCTGAGAGTCACACAGGGCTGAAGAAGCATTGCTGG
>NW_017212470.1:0-16567 GCF_001704415.2 Capra hircus
CCAGGAAGAAAAACACCAATACAGTATACTAACACATATATATGGAATTTAGAAAGATGGAATGACGACCCTGTATGCAAGACAGGAAAAAAGACACAGATGTGTATAACGGACTTTTGGACTCAGAGGGAGAGGGAGAGGGTGGGATGATTTGGGAGAATGGCATTCTAACATGTATAGTATCATGTAAGAATTGAATTGCCAGTCTATGTCTCTGACGCAGGATACAGCATGCTTGGGGCTGGTGCATGGGGATGACCAGAGAGATGTTTGGGGAGAGGGGCGGTGGGAGGGGGTTCATGTTTGGGAACGCATGTAAGAATTAAAGATTTTAAAATTTAAAAAAATAAAATTAAATTAAATTTAAAAATAAAAATAAAAAATATAAACATCCGTCCATAGTTCTTTAGGCACTCTGTCTATCAGATCTAATCCCTTGAATCTATTTGTAACTTCCACTGTATAATCATAAGGAATTCTATTTAAATCATACCTGAATGTCTTGATGTTTTTCCTACTTTCTTCAAGTTAAGCCTTAAGTTTACAATAAGGAGCTGACGACCTGACCCACAGTCAGTCTTCTTTTTGCTGACCGTGTAGAGCTTCTCCATCTTTGGCTGCAAAGAACATAATCTGATTTTGGTATTGACAAACTGGTGATATCCATGTGCAAAGTTGTGTTCCGTGTCATTGGAAGAGAGTGTTTGCTATGACCAGTGTGTTCTTTTGGCAAAACTCTGTTAGCTTTTGCCCTGCTTCATTTTGTGCTCCAAGGCCAAACTTGCCTGTTACTCCAGTTATCTCTTGACTTCCTACTGTTGCATTCCAATGCCCATGATGAAAAGTACATCTTTTTTGGTGTTAGTTCTAGAAGGTCTTGTAGGTCTTCATGGAACTGGTCAACTTCAGCTTCTTTGGTATTCTATTCATCATTACAAAAACAAATTTTTCTCACCACTTGGCTATTTGTTTTTGCCTCTGAACTTTAACTTACCTCTTTCCTTAACTATTATAAGAGTCATGCAGGGTACTGATTAGGAAGACTGAGCTGGTATCCTCTACAATGGAGAAGAGTAATACTAACTTCATTCTTTTCTCATGATGATAAAATGACACAAAATCATGTTAAGTTCCTATATTATACTGTGGTACATTGTATGTGTTCAATAAATGCTAACAATCGTTAACTGTTGCTAGTTACACTTTCCCTAAGAGAGCAGGGAAGAGCTGATGACTGGGCTTGGGAAGGAGGTACTCACGCTGACCATCTGGTGAGTAATAAGATGCAGTTTTCTCAGCATCACCAAAGTCATAGTCAACAGGAATGGCTGGCTATTGTCAGTCCAGCACTTCCCTGCTCCATATTTCACGAGGTATTTCTAGAGACCAAAATATAGGTTCTGTGAGAACAAGCAGGAGATTTAATGCCCTCAGGTGTCATTTTCAGATCAGCTTTAAAATACTAATTCCTCCCCACCCACCCGCCATCATAACTATGGCCAACAACCTCGAGTTCCTCTCTCTTCCCCCATATGCTTCTTCCCTTGCTTGGCTCAGAAATCCCAAGAGAGGTAGACTGTGAGTTCACTTGACCCACAGGGAGAATAAAGAGCCAAGAACAAGCATCTGCTAGAGATATGGGACCCAGACCAGATTTATTCTCACCCAAAACTCCTAGCTCTCAGCTCACCAAAAGAAGTGCCCCCCACTCCCAGCCAGCAGCCCCAGGTACCTGGTAGAGTCCAAACAGATTATGCTCCAGTCTCTGGAAGAAGCCCATGTTGGTGTGTTACCTCAGCAGGGAGCTGTTCCTCCAGTGCTGCAGGGGGACTTGTTGGGCACGTGCCAGATGCCCAGGTCCCGAGCTTGAATGTCGTAGTAGCCAGGGTTCTGCAGAGGGACACACACTCAGCCTGACCAGCCCAGGAGGTGCTACCAGCCAAAGACCCACACACACAGTCCTCAGTGGAGCTGAGAGCTCAGGTCTTCAGGAGGCCAGGTGCCCAGCAGTGCTCAGACCCCCACCCTTCCAGAAGATGATGAGGCCCCACCACCCAAACAGCCTTGGTGGGAGGAACCTATGATTCAAGACATGGACTTCTGTCTGTCATCTTCTCCAGCCCCACCTCCAGCTCCCCGTCTACCACCCTCCCTTCCACATGCTCTTCTCTGGCCGCACCCCGCTCCCCATCCTTCCCACCTGGGTGCTCAGTACCTTGTAGTCATCCGCTGGTGGCGGCCTCTGTAGACCCAAACGTGTTGTAATTGGCCCAGTTGCCATCGCCCTCTGGGTAGTCAGCCCTGTTGCCCTGCTGACTGGACCAGCGATCGCCCACCGTGCATTTCCCGAGCATGCGGTTCTCATGCACATTGGCCACCAGGGTCCAGCCGCCCCACCCCCAGAGGTCATGTCACAGAAGGTCTGGCAGACGACACCATTCTCAGTGCAGAGGTGATACAGGCCATCCTGCAGAGGAACCAACCCAGAGACCCCCTGTCTGAGACCAACAGGGTCTATCTCAGGCCTCACAATCAGAAAGACTCTGGGAAGTCAGAAATGTATCCTGAAGGCTCTCACACATACCTGCTTATTAGAAGACAATTCTCTATGGGTCATCTAAGAGCAGAAACACTGACTGCCTTTGTTCAAAGCTATCTTTCCAAAGACTTTGTAGAGCAAATATCCAAGAAGACAGAGATGATATCTCCCTCTGGACAGAGCCTCCTTCTGACCACTCAAGGCCTGATAATAGCACCCAACCACATCTCAAGTCTACATCAGGATGTGGCCTCTGCAACTCAGAGCAAAGGAGAGGCATGGTCACTGCCCATTTTATGAGATTCAGATTTCCTAAGTGTAGAGTTCCCTTCCTGGACCTAGCCCTAAAGGAAAGTAAACTTTTTGATATGAATTTGTAATTCCAGTTGAGCTGTTTCAAATCCTGAAAGCTGATGCTGTGAAAGTGCTGCACTCAATATTGCCAGCAAATTTGGAAAACTCCAGCAGTGGCCACAGGACTGGAAAAGGTCAGTTTTCATTCCAATCCCAAAGAAAGGCAATGCCAAAGAATGCTCAAACTACCACACAACTGCACTCATCTCACATGCTAGTAAAGTAATGCTCAAAATTCTCCAAGCCAGGCTTCAGCACTACGTGAATCATGAACTCCCTGGTGTTCAAGCTGGCTTTAGAAAAGGCAGAAGAACCAGAGATCAAATTGGCAACATCTGCTGGATCATGGAAAAAGCAAGAGAGTTCCAGAAAAACATTTATTTCTGCTTTATTGGCTATGCCAAAGCTTTTGACTGTGTGGATCACAATAAACTGTGGAAAATTCTGAAAGAGATGGGAATACCAGACCACCTGACCTGCCTCTTGAGAAATCTGTATGCAGGTCAGGAAACAACAGTTAGAACTGGACATGGAACAACAGACTGGTTCCAAATAGGAAAAGGAGTACATCAAGGCTGTATATTGTCACCCTGCTTATTTAACTTCTATGCAGAGTACATCATGAGAAACACTGGACTGGAAGAAACACAAGCTGGAATCAAGATTTCTGGGAGAAATATCAATAACCTCAGATATGCAGATGACACCAGCCTTCTGGCAGAAAGTGAAGAGGAGCTAAAGGGCCTCTTGATGAAAGTGAAAGAGGAGAGTGAAAAAGTTGGCCTAAAGCTCAACATTCAGAAAACGAAGATCATGGCATCCAGTCCCATCACTTCATGGGAAATAGATTGGGAAATAGATGGGGAAACAGTGGAAACAGTGTCAGACTTTATCTTTTTGGGCTCCAAAATCACTGCAGATGGTGATTGCAGCCATGAAATTAAAAGACGTTTACTCCTTGGAAGGAAAGTTATGACCAACCTAGATAGTACATTCAAAAGCAGAGACATTACTTTGCTGACTAAGGTCCATCTAGTCAAGGCTATGGTTTTTCCTGTGGTCATGTATGGATGTGAGTTGGACTGTGAAGAAGGCCGAGCGCCGAAGAATTGATGCTTTTGAAATGTGGTGTTGGAGAAGACTCTTGAGAGTCCCTTGGACTGCAAGGAGATCCAACCAGTCCATTCTGAAGGAGATCAGCCCTGGGATTTCTTTGGAAGGAATGATGCCAAAGCTGAAACTCCAGTACTTTGGCCACCTCATGCGAAGAGTTGACTCACTGGAAAAGACTCTGATACTGGGAGGGATTGGGGGCAGGAGGAGAAGGGGACAGCTCAGGATGAGATGGCTGGATGGCATCACGGACTCGATGGACATGAGTTTGAGTGAACTCCGGGAGATGGTGATGAACAGGGAGGCCTGGCGTGCTGCAATTCATGGGGTCACAAAGAGTCGGACACGACTGAGTGACTGAACTGAACTGAAATGAACTTTACCAACCCTATCTGTCAGTCTCCTTGGAAAACCCGCTGCATGTACAGATGTCTCCTGTAACATGATCCAAACCCTCAAAATTCCCATTGGAAATCTACTTGGCTGGACGCTGAAGTCAAATCAGACAGGAGTGGTGGGCACAGCCCTCCTGATCTCCATAACTGGGATCTGCTTAGCTAAAAAGTAACTGAAAGAAGAGGATACTGAGTTGGTTTATGACTCACCATCTGCCTCACTACAACTTTCTTTGATTTCCTTGCCGCTTCTGGGAAGCAAAGACAGGTATGGAGCACATTTTTCATCCTCCCAAAACTTCTCAACAGAAGGGATCATTGCTAGAGGATGGGAGAATAATTCCCATTAATATTCAGATGCTACTCACACCAGCTTTACAGGCCATCAGCTCTCAACCCCCTCCTACTTTACAATTTTATCACTGGACTGTGAGGCCCCAGAGGTCAGGATTCTCACAGCTAAGAATACCTGACCACAGTCTACTACAGGCTTAACACTTGCATTCTTTTGCTCAACGGTTTAAAAATGAAAACTGTCATAGTGCCTACTGCAAGGAAGGGAATTGGGGGGATGAAGACTAGACTAGGTTGTTCCCTGGACACAGCCCTGAACACCGTCTCCTTCTGGGAACCCCAAGGCCAAGGCTATAGGAGCAGGAGCCACTAGAAGGAAGCACAGTCTTCACCACCATGGCTCCCCTGAGCCCCCTCAGCCACACGCAGAGGTACAGATGGAGCCCCAGGACAGGCCTTAGCTTCAGGCCAAACATCCAGAGAGACCAGCAATCAACACTAGGCCACAGCTCATGTAGGCTGCAAAGTGCGGCTTCTCTGCATCTCCATGACTCCCCTCTGGACCAGAACATCAGCATCCAGCCGAGCTCCACCCCCTCTGCTCCACTGTGCACCTGGGTGAGCTCATGAAACTGCTGCTTCTGAGTGACCTACCTGCACCCCGCCCTCTGGCGGCCAGAGAGAGGAACAGCAGGAGGCAGAATCTGGCACCTGGCCCCTAAGAAGAAAACGATGCACGACATCATTGGCCGATCCATCATTTTTCATCTTCCCATCCTTGCTGCCTGAACTTTCTGAGTAAGGAAACCTCAAATGGGAAGTGATGGCCTCCTGGGCATTCTCAAGCCTATTGGAACACACCCAACCTCATCCAACCCTCAAATCCTTAAGGGCCCACAGGCTCCTTTCTCTCAAACTCCCCATTCCTGAGACCAAGACCAGACCTGAGCTGGCTTTGTGGCTCCCCACACATTCGGATCTTATCTCAGACTCAGTGCAGAGAGCTTCCTCACAGCACGGAGAGCTTCCTCCTTCCTTCCTCACAGATCCCAGGAACGGCGAGTTCCCTGCCAGGCGGAGTCTCAGAGCAACTGCCTCTGCAGAGAGTCCTGACATGAGTGAAATGCTGAGCCTTGTGGAGAGAATCAAGTATGTGGGCCCAGCCCACTCTGGGCTGCAAGCCCTGCCCTCAAGCTTTCTTCCCTTGAAGGTTCCTGAGGCTCGGCCCCGGCAATGAGAAATGAGTGACTGTCTGGAGGGGCAGGAGGCAGCACTCTTGGTCACACAGATGACACTCACCCCATGAGGGCGAGCCCTGCAGGGTCAGAACACACACAGTGTTCCCGTCCGTAACAAACTCTCGGGATGAATGGGACCTCACTGTTCTCCCCTGCAGCCTGTCCTGCTCCAGATGTCCAGTCAGATGCTCCAAGGCCTCACACACCTCCGTCAGGTCGTCATCCTTCCAGTCTCTCCCAAAACTTCTCCATGAAGCCCGCCCTGACACCCCCACCCCAGGCAAGGCTGACAGACACTCCCCTGGCCTAACAGGGACTTCATCACCCGGATTATGACATGTGCCTCACTGTCGTGTCATTCTGTTTTAATTTTGAGGCTAAAATAATTGAAAATTTACAGAATATTGCGAAAATAAGAGTAGTGCAAAGACGCATATAGCTTCTACCTAGATTCACCTATAGTTTGTGTTTTACCCAATTTACTTTAGCACGTGTGCCTTCTCTCTATGTGCCTACACAAACTCACACAGGCTTTTTCTTTAAAAAACAAATTGAGAGTAAGTTACACACATGAAGGCCCTTTCCCTGGATAAATCTGTGTTTTCCTAGTAGGGATTTCTCACATATAACCACAGTGAAATGATCAATTATGTATCATTAACTCTTTTTAATGTAACAGGTGTTTTTCTAGGGGTCCACTAACCTGGGAGTTCTACTCAGCTCAGCTGGCATTCATCAGACTGAAATTTCTCTGGCTTTCATTTCTTTCCATTATTAGGAGATTTCTGTCCACAATCAAGCCCATAATCCCTAGGGGATGTTTTACACCTGCTGACAACAGGATTTCCCCATTCCACACCCAAGCCAGCCCAATTCCTTGAAAGGAATCGATGTCAAGGATTCAGAGCACTGACAACTGACCCTATGACACCTCATTTCTGTCGCCTCTGCTGCTGGGGCTGCTCTCGGGGTCAGATGCTGATGTTCAGGGCACTGCTCCCTCTCATTCCTGGGCCAGACAGGATGAAACAGAAGCTGGAATCAAAATTAGCAGAGAAATATCAACAATCTCAGATATGCAGATGATATCACTCTAATGGCAAAAAGTGAAGAAGAACTAAAGAGCCTCTTGATAAGGATGAAAAAAGAGAGTTAAAAAGCTGGCTTAAAACTCAGCGTTCAAAAAATTAAGATCATGGCATCCTGTCCCATTACTTCATGGCAATTACAAGATGAAGAAGTGGAAACAGTGAGAGAATGTATTTTCTTGGGCTCCAAAATCACTGCAGATGGTGACTGCAAGAGTGAAATTAAAAGACACTTGCTCCTTGGAAGGAAAGCTATGAAAAACTTTGACATCTTATTTAAAGGCAGAGATGTCACTTGCCAACAAGAGTTGCTGTTCAATTGCTCAGTCCTGTCTGACTCTTTGCAAACCCATGGACTGCAGCAAGCCAGGCTTCCCTGTCCTTCACCATCTCCCAGGGTTTGCTCAAACTCAGGTCCATTAAGTATGTGATGCCATCCAACCATCTCATCTTCTGTCGTCCTCTGTCACAAGTGTGCATACAGTCAAAGTTATGGTTTTTCTAGTAGTCATATAGGGAATAATAGGTGGACCATAAAGAGGCTGAGCACAGAAGTACTGATACTTTTGAACTACAGTGCTGGAGAAGACTCTTGAGAGTTCCTTGGACTGCAAGATCAAACCAGTCCATCCTAAAGGAAATCAACCCTGAAATATTCATTGGAAGGACTGATGCTGAAACTCCAGTACTTTGGTCACCTGTTGCAAAGAGCCGACTCACTGGAAAAGACCCTGACTCTGGCAAAGACTGAAGGTAATAGGAGAAGAGGGTAGCAGAGGATGAGATGGTTGGATGGCATCACTGACTCAGTGCACATGAGTTTGAGCAAACTTCGGGAGACGGAGAAGTCAAGGAAGCCTGGCGTGCTGCGGTCCATCCAGTGGCAAAGAGTCAGACATGACATAGGGAGAGAACAACAAAGATTTGGACTAAATACATTTAGTTCCAGAGCTTGTACTTTAAAACATTCGCATGACAGGTATGGGGCACAATAAAAACAGTGACAAGTGAAAACTTTCCCCACCTCAGAGTTCTCTGGTTGCTCTAGGGTGGAAGGGATCACAATTAAAGTCAAGTCGCCTTCTCAGAGAAGTACTCCCTAGCATTCTTTTCTGGGCTTGTAAGTGCTCTGTTCTCCCACAGCTCCTTTGCCTGTCCTCATCTGAGCACTTATCACCTTGCATAGAAATAGCCTGTGGGCTCCAACACATTTCTAGAATGGAGCGCATCTGTTTTCTCTACCACAGCACCCCCCACACGTAGCCCAAGAACTAGCACGATGCTCAGTAGATATTGCTGGAATGAATTCATAAAGGAAGGCAGGAACAGAAAAACTATACTTATCCATCCACCTCTTATCTGCACACCCTGGCACAGAGGTGAGTCACACACGGGGAAGCACCAACAACGGGCCAAAACAGATTCATGTTCCCTGTCATTCTCTGCAGGCAGAGGAAGGGCAGCTGAGAGCAATGAGGGGCAGAGACATCTATGTTTGGAGATAGAGAATGGCGAGAAGAGGCAAGGCAGGTGAAGAGAATGGGAAGAAGAGACAAGGCAGGAAAGAATAGGGGACAGAAAATAAGTGCCTGAGGAAAGGCAAAGAAATAGAGGAAGAGAGACTGCAGAGGGAATACCAACGCTTCCCGACCCAGGACAAGTTACATCTAGTTTAAAGACAGATAAACATCCCAGGAAACTTCTCTCTTTCACTCCCCCTTCCTCTATGTTTTGTCCTTCTTCTTCCTCTCCTTCCTCCCCATCTCCTAATTTCCCCAAGGCCTAAGGACTTTGCACTTCACGTTCTAGCCAGTTAGAAATTACTGACACCTGAAAGGGGGAGAAAATTGGGAGGGCGTGTTATCAACAGTTTTACATCCAAGAAGAAAGCACTGTAAGATGTTTAAGGTTTAGTCTTGGGTCAGGACTGAAGTTATCCACATCTTGTCTGTACTGATAACACATTAAGGGTGATTTGGCCACTTGGCTCCCTTCTCAGGAAGTCCCTGAAGAGGGAACCCAAGAAGCTGTCAACCCACTTTCCAAGAAGGGTAACCATCATGACAGGCCTGCCAACCCCATCTATCCTTAAGGAGAAATCCCCAACAACCACAGCTACAATATACCCCATTTGCATTAGTGTCCCCTCAAATTAAACACTTTCTTTTCTTTAAGGTCTTCAGGTGATGGACATAAATTGATCAATTCATGTGGATGAGTTAGGAAAGGTTAGAGTAAAATGCTTCTCCTCCAGCCTTAATATTTTGGTTATTTTAAAGGCAATCTGAAAGGAGAATGGAGGAGCGGCATAATCATCAGTCACGATTCCTGGGCCCTAATATCCAAACACAAGAGTAGTTAAAGGAGAATCAACCCGAACAATACACATTCTTTGGAAATGCCCTACAGTGTTCCTGCCTCTAAGGAAAAGCCATCTCAGAAACACCAAGCCTTGAACCCATGACATTACTCTTGTCTCCTCAACCAGTAACATTCTAGTTAGTAGGTGGGTTGTTCTCCATCCTGGAATCCCATAATCAGGAGGAGAGCTCTGGGTCTCATATCACAAGGCTCTCAATAATAGAAACAAGCACAGCTGCCTCAGTTATCCCCAAGCTGTTGCTGAAATTAATTTGAGTTGCACATCCATGCCAACCAAAACCAGAGAACCCCCCACTCTGCAAGGGGTTAGACTTTGGGAAGATTACTCCTGAAGTGACCCAGTGCTTAGAAACAAGGAGGGGAAGATGAGACAACGAGACATCTGCTGCTGCGGCCAATGACATCCAAGTGGCCAAATCGAGTGGACTTTTTGGTCCTCGTTATTCCTTATCTGAGTTCTTTACCTTCTTGATGTTCAGTCCCTAAGTCATGTTCAGCTCTTTGTGAATTCATGGACTGCCAGCACACCAGGCTTCCCTCTCCTTCACCATCTCCTGGAATTTGCTCAAACCTATGTCCATTGAATTGGTGATACCATCTAACCATCTCATTGTCAGTTGTCTCCATCTCCTCCTGCCTTCTATCTTTTCCAGCATCAGGGTCTTTTCCAATAAGTCAGTTCTTTGAAAAAGGTGGCCAAAGTTTAGGAGCTTCAGCTTCAGCACCAGTTCTTCCAATGAATATTCAGGATTTATTTCCTTCCAGACTAACTGGTTTGACTCCTTGCTGTCCAAGGGACTCTCAAGAATCTTTTCCAACATCATAGTTCAAAAGCATCAATTTTTTGGTGCTCAGCCTTCTTTATGATCCAGCTCTCACATCCATACATGTCTACTGGAAAAACCAAAGCTTTGACTATATGGACCTTTGTCAGCGAAGTGAAGTCTCTGCTTTTTAATATGCTGTCTACATTTGTCATAGCTTTCTTCCAAGGAGCAAGCGTCTTTTAATTTCACGCCTATAGTCACCATTTGCAGTGATTTTGGAGCCCAAGAAAATAAAGTCTGTCACTGTTTCCATTATTTCCCCATCTATTTGCCATGAAGTGATGGGACCAGATGCCATGATCTTCGTTTTTTGACTGTTGAGTTTTAAGCCAGTTTTTTCACTCTCCCCTTTCACCCTCATCAAGAGGCTCTTTAGTTTTCCTCTATGCTTTCTGCCATAAAGGTGGTATCATCTGCATATCTGAGGTTATTGATATTTCTCTGACAATCTTGATTCCAGCTTGTGCTTCATCCAGCCCAGCATTTTGCATGATGTACTCTGCATATAAGTTAAATAAAACAGGGGTGATATATGCAGTCTTGACCTACTCCTGTACCAATTTTGAAACCAGTCTGTTGTTCCATGTCCAGTTCTAACTGTTGCTTTTTAACCTGCATACGGATTTCTCAGGAGGCAGGTAATGTGGTCCGATATTCCCATCTCTTTAAGAATTTTCCACAATTTGTTGTGATCCACACAGTCAAAACACTTTAGCGAAGTCAGTGAAGCAGATGTTTTCTGGAATTCTCTTGCTTTTTCTAAGATGCAATGGATGCTGGCAATTTGATTGCTGCCTTTTTTAAATCCAGCTTGTACATCTGGAAGCTCTTGGTTCACGTACTGTTGAATCCTAGCTTGAAGGATTATGAGCATGACCTTGCCTGCATGTGAATTGAGTGCAATTGTGTGGTAGTTTGAACATTCTTTGGTGTTGCCCTCTTTGGGATTGGAATGAAAACTGACTTTTTCCAGTCCTGTGGCCATTGCTGAGTTTTCCAAATTTGCTGGCATATTGAGTGCAGCATTTTCACAACATCATCTTTAGGATTTGGAATAGCTCAGCAGGAATTCTATCAACTCCACTAGCTTTGTTCATAGAGATGTTACCTAAGGCCCACTTGACTTTGCACTCCAGGATGTCTGGCTCTAGGTGAGTGATCACACCATCGTGGTTATCTGCATCATTAAAATCTATTTTTTATAGGTCTGTGTATTCTTGCCACCTCTTCTTAGCATCTTCTGCTTCTGTTAGGTCCATACTGTTTCTGTCCTTTATTGTGCCCATCTTCGCATGAAATGTTCCCTTGGTATCTCTAATTTTCTTGAAGAGATCTCTAGCCTTTCCCATTCTATTGTTTTCCTCTATTTCTTTGCCTTGTTCATTTAAGAATGCTTTCTTATCTTTCCTTGCTATTCTTGTATATCTTTCCTTTTCTCCTTTGCCTTTCACTTTTTTTCTTTTCTCAGCAATTTGTAAGGCCTCCTCAGAAAACCATTTTGTATTTCTTTTCTTGGGGATGGTTGTTGATCACCACCTTATGTACAATGTTACAAGCCTCCAGCCATAGTTCTTCAGGCATTCCATCAGATCTAATCCCTTGAATCTATTCATCACCAGCACTGTATAATTATAAGGGATTTGATTTAGGCTATACTTGAATGGCCTAACGGTTTTCCCTAACTTCTTCAATTTCAGTCTGAATTTGGCAATAAGGAGTTCATGATCTGAGCCACAGTCAGTTCCCGGTCTTCTTTCTCCTGCCTGTATAGAGCTTCTCCATCTTCCACTGCAACAAATATAATCAATCTGATATCGGTATAGACCATCAGGTCTCTCTTGTGTTGTTTGCAGAGGGTGTTTGCTATGGCCAGTGAATTCTCTTGGCAAAACTCTGTTAGCCTTTGTCCTGCTTCATTTTGTACTCCACGGCCAAACTTGCCTGTTATTCCAGATAGCTCTTGACTTCCTACTTTTGCATTCCAGTCCCCTATGATGAAAAGGACAACATTTTTATGTTAGTTTTAGAAGATCTCATAGGTCTTCATAGAACCATTCAACTTCAACTTCTTCAGGGTTAGTGGTTGGGGCATAGACTTGGATTACTTTGATATAGAATGGTTTGCCTTGGAAATGAACCAAGATCACTCTGCAATTTTGAGACTGTGTCCAAGCAGTGCATTTCAGTGGAGAAGGAAATGGCACCCCACTCCCAGTACTCTTGCCTGGAAAATCCCATGGACAGAGGG
The DNA here is from genome assembly GCF_001704415.2 of Capra hircus. Lineage (NCBI taxonomy): Eukaryota > Metazoa > Chordata > Mammalia > Artiodactyla > Bovidae > Capra > Capra hircus. The sequence continues at coordinate 12,479 of NW_017212470.1, forward strand.
GCCTGGTGGGCTACTCTCCATGGGGTTGCAAAGAGTCAGACACGACTGAGTGATTTCACTTTCACTTTTCACTTTCATGCATTGGAGAAGGAAATGGCAACCCACTCCAGAGTTTCTTGCCTAGAGAATCCCAGGGATGGGGAGCCTGGTGGGCTGCCGTCTATGGGGTTGCACAGAGTCAGACACGACTGAAGCCACTTAGCAGCAGCAGCAGCGCATTTCAGACCCTTTTTTTGACAATCAGGGCTACTCCTTTACTCCTAAGGGATTCTTGTCCACAGTAGTAGATATTATGGTCATCTGAATTAAATTCACCCATTTCCATCCATATTAGTTCACTGATTTCTAAAATGTCTATGTTCACTCTTGCGTCTCCTCTTTAACCACTTCCAATCTACTTTGATTCATGGGGCCTAATATTCCAGGTTCTTATGCAATATTGTTCTTTATAGCATCGGACTTTGCTTTCACCTTCAGACTTTGCTTTCACATCCAAACAACTGAGCATTGTTTCTGCTTTGGTTTAGGATTTTCATTCCTTCTGGAGCTATTTCTTTGCTCTTTTCCAGTAGCATATTGGCACCTACCTATCTGGGAGTTCATCTTTCAGTGTCCTATCTTTTTGCCTTTTCATACTGCTCATGGGGTTCTCCTGACATCCTTTCAACATTTCAGAACATTTATTCTCAGGTTACTTGGCCAGACTCTTCCTTCATGAATTCCTCAAGTACAGTTCCCTAAGAAAGGACACATATTCCCTCCTTTATAGACTGCATGAACCCCTGGCTTCAGAAAATTTCACTGATGGCCCCCAAATTGCTGTCTCTGATACAGAGGTTTCTTGGGCTAAACCTCAAAATTCAACTGCCACCTAGATATCCTCAAGGCAGCTTAGTTCCCCATGTGACCAAAACAGTCAGTTCTATCCCTCCATTGATCTCATACCAGGCCATTGTCTAGACATCCTAACTCTCAGTCACCCAAATGACAACCAAGTGGTGATTCTAAACTTCTTCCTTCCCATCTCCCCCCTGTGCCACTGTTCATAAATGTAAAATCTTTTAATTCATCAAGTCCCACCGTTCCTCTCCTTGGGCATTGCCCTACTCAAGGCTTCATGTGGCTATTGAACCTATTCATTACTGACCTCCTTGTTCCTAGTCTCTTTCCCTGGATCTATCACCTTTGTGATACCAACATGATCTTTGTAAAACAAAGATGATCAGGTCAATCTTTACTTTAAAATTCTGTAATACTCCCCATCACATACAGCATAAACCCCAAATCACTGGCATCATGTAAAAAGTTTCCCCCATCACCTGGTTCTGTTAATATTTCCAGCATCACCTCCTGCATGTGCCCAACAAACATTCCATGCTCCAAAATTGAAACCAAGTTGCTGCCATAACATGATCTCTCTAAAATAGTCATGATTCTAAATAGACTATTCACTCAAACCTAATGCCCTGATTTCCCATAGGATCCTGTACATCTTCCAAGACACACTCAGAAGTTACCTTTCATGAGTCATCACCACTGACACTCCAGCAGAGTTAGGGCGTCATGGTAACCCGCTCAGAAGTATTTTTGTTGTATTAACATGCTTATATGCTTTAATATGCATTGTTACATTAACATGCTAATATTAATATTATAATATAATTATATTTAATTAGTTATATGCTATAATTATATAATATATATTATATATTATTATACATAATATGTATAATATATAGTATATAAAATATTATATATGATATATTATAATTATATATTTATATATTATTACATATATAATATAAATATCATATTAAATATTTAAAATATAAATATGTTAAATATAATATAAATATTTAAATTATTAAATATTAAAGTATATAACTATAGATATAATATAAATATATAAATATTAAAAACATACATAATTTATATTATATATTATAATTATATATTATAATTCTAATTATAATTAATTATATTAATAGTACTATTAAATATTAAATATTAATGGTGTTTATAATATTATAATACTGTATATATCATATTATAAAATTATAATATTTTTTATTATATTTATATATAATATTATAAATATATTATATATAATATATAATATATAAGATAAATTAAATATATTATATTTGTTATAAATATATATGTTAATTAAAATATTATAAATAATATTAATATAATAAATAATATAAATAATATTAATATAATATAATATAAGTAATATATTATAATATAAATGTGAATATAAAATATAATATAAATATATATAAATACATATATATTTAAATATATAAATACATATTACATATTAAAAATATTTATTAAACATATAAATATATTTAAATATATATTTATATATAAATATATATATAAATTATAATATATTATATTATATAAGATATTGTATATATAAATATATATTTATAATATAATATGAATATGAATATGTTATTATATTAACAATATTATATTATAATATAAATATAATATTATAATATAAATATAAATATTGAAATATATGCATTATATATTATATTATATACCATAATTATAATTAATTATATTTAATATTATTAATACTATTAAATATTAGATATTAATAATATTATATAATTGTGATGTTTATGTAATATTATTATATCATATTATATTTATTATATTTATAAATATATATATATATTACATATATAACATTATATTTATTATAAATATATATTTATATATAATATATAATATTTATTATATATTTTATTATATTAATATTAATATATTATATTAAAATAATGTTAATATTATAATATAATTATAATTACTTATATATTATAAGTATATAATATATTACATATTATTATATATTTTATATTATATTAATATTATTACTTAATATTATATTATTTGACCTGGCAAACAAGGGAAATCAAAACTCATATTTACCAGTTAAAGAAGAAAACTAACCGAAGCACAAACTGGAAAACAAAACTAAAGCAAGGTGCCAAGTGACGAATAAAACAAAAAGGCAAAATTAACAAATATATTAGAGGAAAGGAAAGAAAGAAAAGAAAAGAAAGAACAGATATGCAAAATTAAATAGAGGTAGATGAAGGAGATTTATATACATTAAAGATTAACTGCAAGGGTAAAAGAACAGTAGGAAAGGCAAACAAAGGAATAAATGTACAAAAGTTTAATAGGTTTAAAAAAATTTAAAATTAAAAATATAAAAAACAGAAATAAAAAAAGAAAGAAGAAAGAAAAAAAGGAAAAAAAAGGAAAATTTCACAGAAGTGCAAAAGCCCGACGTAGAGGCAGAGGTTTATAACAGCAATAGAAAGTGTGACTGAATGTACATATATACATATATACCCATAAGTAAAATCAAAACAGTCCAACAAAAGTAAAGTACAATTGATTGACCTGGATAACAAAGGAAACCAAAAAAGTATATCTATCAGAACAAAACTAACTAAAGCACACACTGGAAAACCAAACTAAAGCAAGGTGCAAATTGGGGAATAAAGCAATGAAAAGAAAACTAACAAATGTTGAGAAGAAAGGAAAGAAAGAAAGAATGGATATACGATGTCAAAAAGAGGTAGATAAAGAAGATTTATATACATTAAAGATTGACTGCAAGGGGAAAAGAACAGGAGGAAAAGTAAACAAAGGAATAAATGTAGAAAAAATAATAGATTTGAAAACTTAAAAATTAAAAAAAGAGAGAAAAAAGAGGAAAACTCCACAGAAGTGCAAAAGCCCAACATAGACGCAGAGGTTTTATAACAATGATAAAAAATGTGACTGAGGAAAAAGAAGCTCAAAATCTTGATTAGATTTCACAATGCCAATAAAACCAACAACTACAACAGAGGGGAAAAAAAGGTGGGGGGGATCCAAAAGAATCTACAGAACAAGTCAAAACATAAGAATAATAGTAAATGTTTTTTCTTGAGTCACTGCTGTCAGAGTCATTCCCCTCTCTGGGAGTCACAGTCCACCTCACCTCCCTAGGATCCCTCCAACAGCGTGCTGATCTCTAGACCTGCTGTGAGGGCAGCTCAGATTCTAATCTGGTCC
>NW_017212471.1:0-16566 GCF_001704415.2 Capra hircus
CAGATGTCTCATCCATTCCAACAGGGAGACTGTTTTCGCTGTACTGCCTGCGACTTTCAAGCCGAGGATCGACTAAACAGGGCACGGTGGCAGGTGGGACACCGCCCTGTTGGGAAAGCCTCTGGGAAGCCTCGAGGGAAAGCCACAGATCCTTGATTCTTTGACACTAAGCGTGACAATGTTGCTAAAGCTCGGGAGGAAAGTGCACGTGCATGCCCCCACTCGAGTAGAGGACTGACTGTCCTGGGGAGACTCCAGAAGTACCCCAAGACCCATGTCAGCACTGGAGAGGAATCATCAGGTTTCCGCACCGACTCCACAGAAGGTCTTAGGCCCCGGCATCTACGAGAGAGGAATCCCGAGAGGCCCCGGAGCAACTCGCATGGGGACTGGCCTTTCCTGAGGCCACCAGAGCGGGTCCCTGAGGTCCCCTCGTAAGTCGAGAACACCTTCCGCAACTCGAGAAAATTCCAGGAGGTTCTCCCCTCCAGGCGAGATGAGGCCCATTTCTGCTGAGGCGTCTCGAGGCTAATCACACCTAACCTCTGGAACTTCCAAAGGGTCCTTCACACCCTTGCTGCAACTCAAGAAGTTCCCCGACATACCCGTCTCCACTCGAGAGGAAGCACAGAGGTCCCGCCCACATCCAGAGGAGCCCCGTTTCCGCCTCCTAGCTCGAGAGGAGGGATCCTTTCCCTGCGTGCTCGGGAAAGAATTCCCGGCGTTCCCGTCGCATCTCAAGAGGAGGCGCTCTCCACAGGAAAGGCGAGAGGAACTCCAGGGTCGTGCCACCATTCCCAGAGTCCCCCAAGATGTCTCAGTCCATTCCAGGGAAACCTGTTTTCCCTGCACTGCCTCGACTTTCAAGCCGAGGATCGACTCACACCACGGTGGCACGTGGGACAGCCCTGTGGGAAAGCCTCGTGGGAAAGCCTCTGGAAGCCGAGGGAAAGCCACAGATCCCTTGATCCACGCGAAGGGAAAGCGCTGACACTGCTGCTACAGCTCGGGAGGAAAGCGCACGTGCATGCCCCCACTCGAGACGAGGACTGACTCCCCTGGGGAGACTCCAGAAGTACCCCAAGATCCATGTCAGCACTGGAGAGGAATCCTCAGGTTCCGGCACCGACTCCACACAAGGTCTTAGGCCCCGCATCGACGGGAGAGGAATCCCGAGAGGCCCCCGAGCAACTCGCATGGCGACTGGCCTTTCCTGAGGCCACCAGAGCGGGTCCCTGAGGTCCCCGTCGTAAGTCGAGAGCACCTGCCGCAACTCGAGAAAATCCAGGAGGTTCTCCCCTCCAGGCGAGATGAGGCCCATTTCCGCTGAGGCGTCTCGAGGCTAATCACACCTAACCTCTGGAACTTCCAAAGGGTCCATTCACACCCTTGCTGCAACTCAAGAAGTTCCCCGACATACCCGTCTCCACTCGAGAGGAAGCACGAGAGTCCCGCCCACATCCAGAGGAGCCCCGTTTCCGCCTCCTAGCTCGAGAGGAGGATCCTTTCCCTGCGTGGTCGGGAAAGAATTTCCCGGCGTTCCCGTCGCATCTCAAGAGGAGGCGCTCTCCAGAGGAAAGGCGAGAGGAACTCCAGGGTCGTGCCACCATTCCCAGAGTCCCCCAGATGTCTCAGTCCATTCCAGGGAACCTGTTTTCCCTGCACTGCCTCGACTTTCAAGCCGTAGGATCGGACTACACACCACGGTGGCACGTGGGACAGCCCTGTGGGAAAGCCTCTGAACCTTGGGAAAGCCTCGTGGAAAGCCTCGAGGGAAAGCCACATGATCCCTTGATCCACGCGAAGGAAGCGTGACACTGCTGCTAACAGCTCGGGAGGAAAGCGCACGTGCATGCCCCCACTCGAGACGAGGACTGACTCCCCTGGGGAGACTCCAGAAGTACCCCAAGATCCATGTCAGCACTGGAGAGGAATACCTCAGGTTCCGGCACCGACTCCACACAAGGTCTTAGGCCCCGGCATCGACGGGAGAGGAATCCCGAGAGGCCCCGAGCAACTCGCATGGGGACTGGCCTTTTCCTGAGGCCACCAGAGCGGGTCCCTGAGGTCCCCGTCGTAAGTCGAGAGCAACCTGCCGCAACTCGAGAAAATCCAGGAGGTTCTCCCTCCAGGCGAGATGAGGCCCATTTCCTGCTGAGGCGTCTCGAGGCTAATCACACCTAATCCTCTGGAACTTCCAAACGGGTCCTTCACACCCTTGCTGCAACTCAAGAAGTTCCCCGACATACCCGTTTCCACTCGAGAGGAAGCACGAGAGTCCCGCCCACATCCAGAGGAGCCCCGTTTCTCGCCTACTAGCTCGAGAGGAGGGATCCTTTCCCTGCGTCATCGGGAAAGAAATTCCCGGCGTTCCCGTCGCATCTCAAGAGGAGGCGCTCTCCACAGGAAAGGCGAGAGGAACTCCAGGGTCGTGCCACCATTTCCCAGAGTCCCCCAGATGTCTCAGTCCATTCCAGGGATAACCTGTTTTCCCTGCACTGATCGACATTCAAGCCGAGGATCGACTCACATCCACGGTGGCACGTGGGACAATCATGTGGGAAAGCCTCATGGAAAAGCCTCGTGTGAAAGCTTCCAGGGAAAGCCACAGATCCCTTGATCCACGCGAAGGGAACGTGACACTGCTGCTACAGCTCGGGAGGAAAGCGCACGTGCATGCCCCCACTCGGAGACGAGGACTGACTCCCCTGGCGGAGACTCCAGAAGAACCCCAAGATCCATGTCAGCACTGGAGAGGAATCCTCAGGTTCCGGCACCGACTCCACACAAGGTCTTAGGCCCCGGCATCGACGGGAGAGGAATCCCGAGAAGGCTCCCGAGCAACTCGCATGGGGACTGGCCTTTCCTGAGGCCACCAGAGCGGGTCCCTGTGGTCCCCGTCGTAAGTCGAGAGCACCTGCCGCAACTCGAGAAAATCCAGGAGGTTGTCCCCTCCAGGCGAGATGAGGCCCATTTCCGCTGAGGCGACTCGGAAGGCTAATCACACCTAACTCTGGAACTTCCAAAGGGTCCTTCACACCCTTGCTGCAACTCAAGAAGTTCCCCGACATACCCGTCTCCACTCGAGAGGAAGCACGAGAGTCCCGCCCACATCCAGAGGGCCCCGTTTCCGCCTCCTAGCTCGAGAGGAGGGATCCTTTCCTTTCGTGGTCGGCAAAGAATTCCCGGCGTTCCCGTCGCATCTCAGGAGGAGGCGCTCTCCACAGGAAAGGCGAGAGGAACTCCAGGGTCGTGCCACCATTCCCAGAGTCCCCCAGATGTCTCAGTCCATTCCAGGGAAACCTGTTTTCCCTGCACTGCCTCGACTTTCAAGCCGAGGATCGACTCACACCACGGATGGCAGGTTGGACAGCCCTGTGGGAAAGCCTCGTGGGAAAGCCTCGTGTGAAAGCCTCGAGGGAAAGCCACAGATCCCTTGATCCACGCGTAGGGAAGCGTGACACTGCTGCTACAGCTCGGGAGGAAAGCGCACGTGCATGCCCCTACTCGAGACGAGGACTGACTCCCCTGGGGAGACTCCAGAAGTACCCCAAGATCCATGTCGGCACTGGAGAGGAATCCTCAGGTTCCGTCACTGAGTCCACACAAGGTCTTAGGCCCCAGCATCGACGGGAGAGGAATCCCGAGAGGCCCGGGAGAAACTCGCATGGGGACTCGCCTTTCCTGAGGCCACCAGAGCGGGTCCCTGAGGCCCTCGTCGTAAGTCGAGAGCACCTGCCGCAAGTCGAGAAAATCCAGGAGGTTCTCCCCTCCAGGCGAGATGAGGCCCATTTCGGCTGAGGACAACTAGGGGTAATCAGACTTAAACTCTGGAACTTCCAAAGGGTCCTTCACACCCTTGCTGCAACTCAAGAAGTACCCCGACATACCCGTCTCCACTCAAGAGGAACCCGAGCGTCCCGCCCGTATCCAGAGTGGCCCCGTTTCCGCCTGCTAGCACGAGAGGAGTGATCCTTTCCCTGCGTGGTCCTGAAAGAATTCCTAGCGTTCCCGTCTCATCTCAAGAGGAGGCGCTCTCCACATTAAAGGCGAGAGGAACTCCAGTATCAGGCCCCATTCCCAGAGTCCCCCAGATGTCTCAGTCCATTCCAAGGAAACCTGTTTTCCCTGCACTGCCTCCACTTTCAAGCCGAGGATCGACTCACACCGCGATGGCAGGTTGGACAGCCCTGTGGGAAAGCCTCGTGGGAAAGCCTCGCGGGAAAGCCTCGAGGGAAAGCCACAGATCCCTTGATCCACGCGTAGGGAAGCGTGACACTGCTGCTACAGCTCGGGAGGAAAGCGCACGTGCATGCCCCCACTCGAGACGAGGACTGACTCCCCTGGGGAGACTCCAGAAGTACCCCAAGATCCATGTTAGCACTGGAGAGGAATCCTCTGGTTCCGGCACCGACTCCACACAAGCTATTAGGCCCCGGAATCGATGGGAGAGGAATCCCGAGAGGCCCCAGAGCAACTCGCATGGGGACTGGCCTTTCCTGAGGCCACCAGAGCGGGTCCCTGAGGTCCCCGTCATAAGTCGAGGGCACCTGCCGAAACTCGAGAAAATCCAGGAGGTTCTCCCCTCCAGGCGAGATGAGGCCCATTTCGGCTGAGGCGTCTCGAGGCTAATCACATCTAACATCTGGAACTTCCAAAGGGTCCTTCACACCCTTGCTGCAACTCAAGAAGTTCCCCGACATACCCGTCTCCACTTGAGAGGAAGCACGAGAGTCCCGCTCACATCCAGAGGAGCCCCGTTTCCGCCTCCTAGCTCGAGAGGAGGGATCCATTCCTTGCGTGGTCGAGAAAGATTTCCCGGCGTTCCCGACGCATCTCAAGAGGTCGCGCTCTCCAGAGGAAAGGCGAGAGGAACTCCATGGTCGTGCCACCAATCCCAGAGTCCCCCAGATGTCTCAGTCCATTCCAGGGAGACCTGTTTTCCCTGCACTGCCTCGACTTTCAAGCCGAGGATCGACTAACACCACGGTGGCACGTGGGACAGCCCTGTGGGAAAGCCTCGTGGGAAAGCCTTGTTGGAAAGCCTCGTGGGAAAGCCTTGAGGGAAAGCCACTGATCCCTTGATCCACGCGACTGGAGCATGACACTGCTGCTACAGCTAGGGAGGAAAGCACAGGTGCATGCCCCCACTCGAGACGAGGACTGACTCCCCTGGGGAGACTCCAGAAGTACCCCAAGATCCATGTCAGCACTGCAGAGGAAACCTCAGGTTCCGGCACTGACTCCACACAAGGTCTTAGGCCCCGGCATCGACGGGAGAGGAATCCCGAGAGGCCCCGAGCAATTCGCATGGGGAGTGGCCTTTTCTGAGGCCCCCAGAGCGGGTCGTTGAGGTCCCCGTCGTAAGTCGAGAGCAACTGCCCTATCTCGAGAAAATCCAGGAGGTTCTCCCCTCCAGGCGAGATGAGGCCCATTTCTGCTGAGGCGTCTCGAGGCTAATCACACCTAATCTCTGGAACTTCCAAACGGTGCTTCACACTCTGGCTGCAACTCAAGATGTTCCCCTACATACCGTTTCCACTCGAGAGGAAGCACGAGAGTCCCGCCCACATCCAGAGGAGCCCCGTTTCTGCCTACTAGCTCGAGAGGAGGGATCCTTTCCCTGCGTCATCGGGAAAGAAATCCCGGCGTTCCCGTCGCATCTCAAGAGGAGGCGCTCTCCACAGGAAAGGCGAGAGGAACTCCAGGGTCGTGCCACCATTCCCAGAGGCCGCTGGATGTCTCAGTCCATTAGAGGGAAAACTTTTTTCCCTGCACTGCCTCGACTTTCAAGCCGAGGATCGACTCACACCACGGTGGCACGTGGGACAGCCCTGTGGGAAAGCCTCGTGGGAAAGCCTTGAGGGAAAGACACAGATCCCTTGATCCACGCGAAGGGAAGCGCGACACTGCTGCTACAGCTCGGGAGGAAAGCGCACGTGCATGCCCCCACTCGAGACGAGGACTGACTCCCCTGGGGAGACTCCAGAAGTACCCCAAGATCAATGTCAGCCCTGGACAGGAATCCTCTAGGTTCCGGCACCTACTCCACACAAGGTCTTAGGCCCCGGCATCGACGGGAGAGGAATCCCGAGAGGCCCCCAAGCAACTCGCATGCGGACTGGCCTTTCCTGAGGCCACCAAAGCGGGTCCCTGAGGTCCCCGTCGTAAGTTGAGAGCACCTTCCGCAATTCGAGAAAATCCAGGAGGTTTTCCCCTCCAGGCGAGATGAGGCCCATTTCCGCTGAGGCGTCTCGAGGCTAATCACACCTAACCTCTGGAACTTCCAAAGGGTCATTCACACCCTTGCTGCAACTCAAGAAGTTCCCAGACATATCCGTCTCCACTTGAGAGGAAGCACGAGAGTCCCGCCCACATCCAAAGGAGCCCCGTTTCCGTCTCCTAGCTCGAGAGGAGGGATCCTTTCCCAGCGTGGTCGGGAAAGAATTCCCGGCGTTCCCGTTGCATCTCAACAGGAGGCGCTCTCCACAGGAAAGGCGAGAGGAACTCCAGGGTCGTGCCACCATTCCCAGAGTCCCCTGGATGTCTCAGTCCATTCCAGGGAAAACTGTTTTCCCTGCACTGCCTCGACTTTCAAGCCGAGGATCGACTCACACCACGATGGCACGTGGGACAGCCCTGTGGGAAAGCCTCGTGCGAAAGCCTCGAGGGAAAGCCACAGATCCCTTTATCCACGCGTAGGGAAGCGTGACACTGCTGCTACGGCTCGGGAGGAAAGCGCACGTGCATGCCCCCACTCGAGACGGGGACTGACTCCCCTGGGGAGACTGCAGAAGTACCCCAAGATCCATGTCAGTAGGGAGAGGAACCCTCAGGTTCCGGCACCGACTCCACACAAGGGCTTAGGCCCCAGCATCGAAGGGAGAGGTATCCCGAGAGGCCCCCGAGCAACTCGCATGGGGACTGGGCTTTCCTGAGGCCCCCAGAGCGGGTCCCTGAGGTCCCCGTCGTAAGTCGAGAGCACCTGCCGCAACTCGAGAAAATCCAGGAGGTTCTCTCCTCCAGGCGAGATGAGGCCCATTTCCGCTGAGGCGTCTCCAGGATATTCACCTTACCTCTGGAACTTCCAAAGGGTTCTTCACACCCTTTCTGCAACTCAAGAAGTTCCCCGACATACTGTCTCCCTCGAGAGGAAGCACGAGAGTCCCGCCCACATCCAGAGGGGCCCCGTTTCCGCCTGCTACCTCGAGAGGAGGTATCCTTTCCCTTCGTGGTCGGGAAAGAATTCCCGGCGTTCCCGACCCATCTCAAGAGGAGGCTCTCTGTACAAGAAAGGCGAGAGGAACTCCAGGGTCGTGCCACCATTCCCAGAGTCCCCCAGATGTCTCAGTACATTCCAGGGAAATCTGTTTTCCCTGCACTGCCTCGACTTTCAAGCCGAGGATCGACTCACAACATGGTGACAGGTGGGACAGCCCTGTGGAAAAGCCTCGTGGGAAAGCCTCGTGGGAAAGCCTCGAGGGAAAGCCGCATACCCCTTGATCCACGCATAGGGAAGCGTGACACTGCTGCTACAGCTCGCGAGGAAAGGGCACGTGCATGCCCCCACTCGAGACGAGGACTGACTCCCCTGGGGAGACACCAGAAGTACCCCAAGGTCCATGTCAGCACTGGAGAGGAATCCTCAGGTTCCGGCACCGAGTCCACACAAGGTCTTAGGCCCCGGCATCGACAGGAGAGGAATCCCGAGAGGCCCCCGAGCAACTCGCATGGGGACTGGCCTTTCCTGAGGTCCACCAGAGCGGGTCCCTGAGGTCCCCGTCGTAAGTCGAGAGCACCTGACGCAACTCGAGAAAATCCAGGAGGTTCTCCCCTCCAGGCGAGATGAGGCCCATTTCCGCTGAGGAGTCTCGAGGCTAATCACATCTAACATCTGGAACTTCCAAAGGGTCCTTCACACCCTTGCTGCAACTCAAGAAGTTCCCCGACATACCCGTCTCCACTGGAGAGGAAGCACGAGAGTCCCGCCCACATCCAGAGGAGCCCCGTTTCCGCCTCCTAGTTCGAGGGAGGGATCCTTTCCCAGCGTGGTCGGGAAAGAATTCCCGGCGTTCCCGTTGCATCTCAAGAGGAAGCGCTCTCCACAGGAAAGGCGAGAGGAACTCCAGGGTCGTGCCACCATTCCCAGAGTCCCCCGGATGTCTCAGTCCATTCCAGGGAAAACTGTTTTCCCTGCACTGCCTCGACTTTCAAGCCGAGGATCGACTCACACCACGGTTGCACGTGGGACAGCCCTGTGGGAAAGCCTCGTGGGAAAGCTTCGAGGGAAAGACACAGATCCCTTGATCCACGCGAAGGGAAGCGCGACACTGCTGCTACAGCTCGGGAGGAAAGCGCACGTGCATGCCTCCACTCGAGACCAGAACTGACTGCCCTGGGGAGAATCCAGAAGTACCCTCAAGATCCATGTCTGCACTGGAGAGGAATCCTCAGGTTCCGGCACTGAGTCCACACAAGGTCTTAGGCCCCAGCATCGACGGGAGAGGAATCCCGAGAGGCCCCGAGCAACTCCCATGGGGACTGGCCTTTACTGAGGCCACCAGAACGGATCCCTGAGGCCCCTTCGTAAGTCGAGAGCACCTGCCGCAACTCGAGAAAATCCAGGAGGTTCTCCCCTCCAGACGAGATGACGCCCATTTCCGCTGAGGCAAGTAGGGGGTAATCACACTTAAACTCTGGAACTTCCAAAGGGTCTTTCACACCCTTGCTGCACCTCAAGAAGTTCCCCGACATACCCGTCTCCACTCTAGAGGAATGGGAGAGTCCCGCCCATATCCAGAGTGGCCCCGTTTCCGCCTGCTAGCTCGAGAGGAGGGTTCCTTTCCCTGCGTGGTCGGGAAAGAATTCCTAGCGTTCCCGTCGCATCTCAAGACGAGGCGCTCTCCACAGGAAAGGCGAGAAGAACTCCAGGATCAGGCCCCATTCCCAGAGTCCCCAAGATGTCTCAGTCCATTCCAGGGAAACCTGTTTTCCCTGCACTGCCTCGACTTTCAAGCCGAGGATCGACTCACACCACGGTGGCACATGGGACAGCCCTGTGGGAAAGCCTCGTGGGAAAGCCACAGATCCCTTGATCCTCGCGAAGGGAAGCGTGACACTGCTGCTACAGCTCGGGAGGAAAGCGCACGTGCATGCCCCCACTCGAGACGAGGACTGACTCCCCTGGGGAGACTCCAGAAGTACCCCAAGATCCATGTCAGCACTGGAGAGGAATCCTCAGGTTCCGGCACCGAATCCACACAAGGTCTTATGCCGGGGTCCAGCCCCGGTGGATCCAGGGAATTCGAAGGGTGGACGGCGTTGGTGTGGAAAGACTTGTTTATTTATTGATGTAAGATTACATTAGGAAACTATAGTGTAGTAAGAAGATTAAGTGGAGGAAGAGTGGTGAATAGCTTGGTTTTCGCGGACGGCCAATAAAATTCCAGACAAGGAATTTGCACCACCTACGTTGGGCCACCGGCGCCCGCTTGAATATCTAAGGGTGCCTCGCCTTAAGCTCCCTTTCATGCGGGTCTTAACAGCCAGGCCAAGTAAGTAGACCTGGCGAGCCTCCGCACTCCATGTGGAGATTCAGCCTGAAGTTATAGTAAAGAGCAGAGAGAAGGAAAGGTAGAGAAGAAGAAAGAGGGAGAAAGACACAGGGGGAGCCAGAGTCCCAAGAAACCAGGCTGAGAGACTAGTTCGAGAAGCTGGTCCGAGAAACTGGCCCCCGGCCCCTGGCCTCCTCCTTTATTGTTCAGAAGGTCTTTTATACTTTTGATAATACATGGAGATCAATGGATAACACAAAATTATGTAGTGTTCGCAACCCAGATTCTTTCTGTATATCATTTTGTATACAAAAGGTCTCAGGTAATTTACATTATCTTCTGGCCAAGAGGATTGTTAACACTTTTTGGCTCTCTTCCTTAATGAATGTTAATTTTGTTTCCCCTGAAGTGTTTTTCTTTAATCTGCATCTCCTTAAAGCACTAAAGTTACATCTCTATAGAACAAAGGTGCAGTGGGTTATAACAAAGAAGGTACTTAACTCAAAGATCTAATGTTGCTAATACCAGGTCTACTACTTGTTTTTCACATACCAACTATATCTAAAAATAAAGGATATGAAAATTTGGCAGCAAGCATTGACCCAAAAAATGAAACTTTTAATCAGTCCTATTCTAAAGATTCTGACTTCTCAGAAGCTCCTGCATTCCTAGGATGTTTTAAGCTTCCTGTGCCTCCGGCGGTCAGGAGGCCTCAAACAATCACAAGCGCAGCTGTACGAGTTCTACAGGCAGGCTAGAAAGCCATCAGAGGGTTTTTGGATTGAAACACTCTTTCAAATGCAGAAGACTAACGCCCTGAATTGACTTTTTCCAGAAAAGGTCAGAAGAGTGAAAAAGTAGAGCACAAAAACCGGCAGATTTTTGTTGGGGTACATGCTTAAAAATTTCCAGAGGGGTCCCTGAAGTCTGAGCACGCCTTGCGTATGTCAGCTTCCTTCCTCATAACCTTGTCACGGGCGGGCTTCCTCACACTGGCTCCCGGCAGGCTTAGGCCCCGGCATCGACGGGAGAGGAATCCCGAGAGGCCCCCGAGGAACTCGCTTGGGGACTGGCCTTTCCTGAGGCCACCAGAGCGGGTCCGTGAGGTCCCCGTCGTAAGTCAAGAGCACATGCCCCAACTCGAGAAAATCCAGGAGGTTCTCCCCTCCAGGCGACATGAGGCCCATTTCCGCTGAGGCGTCTCAAGGCTAATCACACCTAACATCTGGAACTTACAAAGGGTCTTTCACACCCTTGCTGCAACTCAAGAAGTTCCCCGACATACCCGTCTCCACTCGAGAGGAATCACGAGAGTCCCGCCCTCATCCAGAGGAGTCCCGTTTCCGCCTCATAGCTAGAGAGGAGGGATCCTTCCCCTGCGTGGTCGGGAAAGAATTCCCGGCATTTCCGTCGCATCTCAAGAGGAGGCGCTCTCCACAGGAAAGGCGAGAGGAACTCCAGGGTCGTGCCACCATTCCCAGATCCCCCAGATATCTCAGTCCATTCCAGGGAAACCTGTTTTCCCTGCACTGCCTCGACTTTCAAGCCGAAGATCGACTCACACCACGGTGGCACGTGGGACAGCCCTGTGGGAAAGCCTCCTGGGCAAGCCTGGAGGGAAACCACAGATCCCTTGATCCACGCGAAGGGAAGCGTGACACTGCTGCTACTCCTCGGGAGGAAAGCGCACGTGCATGCCGCAACTCGTGACGAGGACTGACTCCCCTGCGGAGACTCCAGAAGTACCCCAAAATCCATGTCAGCACTGGAGAGGAATCCTAAGGTTCCGCCACCGACTCCACACAAGGTCTTAGGCCCCGGCATCGACAGGAGAGGAATCCCGAGAGGCCCCCTAGCAACTCGCATGGGGACTGGCCTTTCCTGAGGCCACCAGAGCGGGTCCCTGTGGTCCCCGTCGTAAGGCGAGAGCACCTGCCGCAACTCGAGAAAATCCAGGAGGTTCTCCCCTCCAGGCGAGATGAGGCCCATTTCCGCTGAGGCGTCTGGAGGCAAATCACACCTAACCTCTGGAACTTCCAAAGGGTCCTTCACGCCCTTGCTGCAACTCTACAAGTTCCCCGACATGCCCATCTCCACTCGAGAGGAAGCACTAGAGTCAGGCCCACATCCAGAGGAGCCCCGTTTCCGCCTCCTAGCTCGAGAGGAGGTATCCTTTCCCTTCGTGGTCGGGAGAGAATTCCCCGAGTTCCCGTCGCATCTCTAGAGGAGGCGCTCTCCAGAGGAAAGGCGAGAGGAACTCCAGGGTCGTGCCACCATTCCCAGAGCCCCCAGATGTCTCAGTCCATTCCAGGGAAACCTGTTTTCCCTGCACTGCCTCGACTTTCAAACCAAGGATCGAGACACACCACGGTGGCACGTGGGACAGCCCTGTGGGAAAGCCTCGTGGGAAAGCCTCGAGGGAAAGCCACAGATCCCTTGATCCACGCGAAGGGAAGAGTGACACTGCTGCTACAGCTCGGGAGGAAAGCGCAAGTGCATGCCCCCACTCGAGACGAGGACGGACTCCCCGCGGGGAGACTCCAGAAGTACCCCAAGATCCATGTCAGCACTGGAGAGGAATCCTCAGGTTCCGGCACGGACTCCACACCAAGGTCTTAGGCCCCGGGCATCGACGGGAGAGGAATCCCGAGAGGCCCCAGTGGAACTAGCATGGGGACTCTTCTTTCCTGAGGCCACCAGAGCGGGTCCCTGAGTTCCCCGTCGTAAGTCTAGAGCACCTGCCGCAACTCGAGAAAATCCAGGAGGTTCTCCCCTCCAGGCGAGATGAGGCCCATTTCCGCTGAGGCGTCTCGAGGCTCATCACACCTAACCTCTGGAACTTCCAAAAGGTCTATCACACCCTTGCTGCAAATCAAGAAGTTCCCCAACTTACCTGTCTCCACTCGAGAGGAAGCACGAGAGTCCCGCCCTCATCCAGAGGAGCCCCGTTTCCGCCTCCTAGCTCGAGGGCAGGGATCCTTTCCCTGCGTGGACGGGAAAGAATTCCCGGCGTTCCCGTCGCATCTCAAGAGGAGGCGCTCTCCACAGGAAAAGCAAGAGGAATTCCAGGGTCGTGTCACCATTCCCAGAGTCCCCCAGATGTCTCAGTCCATTCCAGGGAAACCTGTTTTCCCTACACTGCCTCGACTTTCAACCCGAGGATCGACTCACAACACGGGTGGAACATGGGACAGCCCTGTGGGAAAGCCTCGTGGGAAAGCCTAGCGGGAAAGCCTCGAGGGGAAATCCACAGATGCCGTGGTCCAGGGCGAACGGAAAGCGCAACACTTCTGCTACAGCTGGGGAGGAAAGCACACGTGCATGTCCCCACTCGAGACGAGGACTGACTCCCCTGGGGAGACTCCAGAAGTACCCCAAGATCCATGTCAGCACTGGAGAGCAATCCCTCAGGTTCCGGCAACCGACTCCACACGAGGTCTTATGCCCCGGCATCGACGAGAGAGGAATCCCAAGAGGCACCCCGAGCAATTCGCATGGGGACTGGTCTTTCGTGAGGCCACCAGAGCGGGTCCCTGAGGTACCCGTCGTAAGCCGAGAGCGCCCTGCCACAACTCAAGAAAATCCAGGAGTTTCTCCCCTCCAGGCGAATGAGGCCCATTTCCACTGAGGTGTTTCGAGGCTAATCACACCTAACCTCTGAAATTCCAAACCGGTCCTTCACGCCATTGCTGCAACTCAAGAAGTTCCCCGACATACCCGTCTCCACTCGAGAGGTAGCACGACAGTCACGAACACATCCAGAGTGAGCCCAGTTTCCGCCTCCTAGCTCGAGAGGAGAGGATCCTTACCCTGCGTTTTCGGGAAAGAATTCCCGGCGTTCCGTAGCATCTCAAGAGGAAGCGCTCTCCACAGGAAAGGCGAGAGGAACTCCAGGGGTCGTGCCACCATTCCCAGAGTCCCCAGAGGTCTCAGTCCATTCCAGGGAAACCTGTTTTCCATGCACTGCCATGACTTTCAAGCCGAGAAACGACTCACACAACGGTGGCATTTGGGACAGCCGTGTGGGAAACCCTCGTGGAAAGCCTCGAGGGAAAGCCACAGATCCCTTACTGCCCGCGAAGGGAAGCGCGACACTGCAGCTAGAGCTCAGGAGTAGAGCCCACCTGCATGCCCCCATTCGAGAGAGGGACTGACTCCCGTGGGAGACTCCAGAAGTACCCCAAGATCCATGTCAGCACTGGAGAGGAATCCTCAGGTTCCGGCACCCACTCCACACGAGATCGTAGGCCCGGCATCGACGGGAGAGGAATTCCGAGAGGTCCCCGAGCAACTGGCCTGGGGACTGCCTTTCTTGAGGCCACCAGAGCGGGTCCCTGAGGTCCCCGTGGTAAGTCGAGAGCACCGGCCGTAACTCTGAAAATCCAGGAGGTTCTCCCCTCCAGGCGAGATGAGGCCCATTTCGGATGAGGCTCCTCTAGGCTAATCACACCTAAACGCTGGAAATTTCCCAAGGATCCTTAACACCCTTGCTGCAAGCAAGAAGTTTCCCCGACATACCCGACTCCACTCGAGAAGAAGGACGAGAGTCCCGCCCACATCCAGAGGAGCCCTGTTTCCGCCTCATAGCTCTAGAGGAGTGATCCTTTCCCTGCGTGGTCGGGAAAGAATTCCCGGCGTTCTTGTCGCATCTCAAGAGGAGGCGCTCACCACTTGAAACGCGAGAAGAACTCCAGGTTCGTGCACCCGTTCCCACACTCCCCCAGATGTCTCAGTCCATTCCAGGGAAACCTGTTTTCCCTGCACTGCCTCGACTTTCAAGCCGAGGATCGACTCACACCCTCGGTGGCACGTGGGACCGCCCCTGTGGGAAAGCCTCGTGGGAAAGCCTCGTGGGAAACCTCGAGGGAAAGCAACAGATCCTTGATCCACCGAAGGTAAGCGTGACACTGCTGCTACAGCTCGGGAGGAAATCGCACGTGCATGCCCCACTCGAGACGAGGACTGACTCCCCTGGGGACTCCAGAAGTACCCCAAGATCCATGTCAGCACTGGAGAGGAATCCTCAGGTTGGCCACACGACTCCAACACAAGTCCTTAGGCCCCGCAATCGAAGGGAGAGAATCCCTAGAGGCCCCCGAGCAACTCGCATGGGACTGGCCTTTCCTGAGGCCACCAGAGCGGGTCCCTGAGGTCCCCAGTCGTAAGTCGAGAGCACCTGCCGCAACTCGAGAAAATCCAGGAGGTTCTCCCCTCCAGGCGAGATGAGGCCCATTTCCGCTGAGGTTTCTCGAGGCTAATCACACCTAACCTCTGAACTTCCAAAGGGTCCTTCACACCCTTGCTGCAAACTCAAGAAGTTCCCACATACCAGTTCACTCGGAGAAGCACGATGATCCAGCCCACATCCAGAAGGAGCCCGTTTCCACTCCTAGCCCGAGAGGACAGATCTTTTCTGCATGGTCGGGTAAAGAATTCCGCGTTCCTCATACATATCAAGAAGGAGGCGCCGCATCTCCACAGAATGGGAGAGAACTCCAGTTGTCGTGCCACCACTTTCCAGGTTCCCGATTTCTCTTCTATCTCATCAATTACCAGGTGAACCTGTTTTCCTTACTGCTCGATTTCAGCAAGGATTCGATCCACACCTCTGGTGGCACGTGGACGCCTTGGGAACCTAGTGGGAAAGCTCGTGGAAAGCCTCTAGCGGAAACCATATCCTATCCGAAAGTATAGCTTGACATGCTGCTTCAGCTCGAGAAAACTCACAGGATGCCCAACTCGGCGAGAATTGCTCCCGGGGACTCAAGAAATCACCAAATCCATCCGCACTGTAGAAGAATATCCCCAGGTTGCCACACTAGACTCACACAATTCCTTAGCAAGCATCGAAGACAGAGAATCCTCTAGAGCCCGGCAACTCGAATGGTACTGTTTCCTGAGGCCACCAGAGTGGTCCTAGTCCAGTCGTAATGATCGAGCAGCACCTGCCGAATCGAGAATCCAGGATGTTTCTCCCCTCAGGCGAGAAGTAGTCTCATTTTCGGCTGAAGTTTCCGTGCTAATCACACATACCTCTGACTTCCAAAGGGTCTTCACACCGCTTTGCTGACTCAAAGAATTTCCCGAACATACCCGTCCCACTCGACAGGAAGCTACGGAACCCCCACAACCAGTTGAACCCTGTTTCCGACGTCAGCTCGACGAGGATCCTTTCCCTGTCGTGGTCACTAGACTTAGAATACCCGGTTTGTTCCGTACATCTAGAAGCGTTCCACAGAAAGGCTAGAGACTCCAGGGTTTCACCATCCAGATCCCTGATATCTCATCTCATCAGTGGAAACATTTTTCCTGCACGCCTTGACTTTTACAACCGAGGATCGACTCCACCACGGTGCACGTGACAGCCCTGAGAAACTCTGGAAAGCCTTCTTGAACCACAACCCTGTCACGCCGAAGTAAGCCTTGACACTTACTACGACTCCGGGAGAACAGCGACGTCTGCATCCAGCCCGCAAAGGAGACTCGACCACGGGAGATCAGAAGTACCCCAAACTCTTCGTCTACAACACCTGCGGATAAGAATCTCATGGTTCTATTCAACCAATGACACCTCCTCGCTCTTGCCCTGGGCCTCTCGGCACGACTCACAATCAACTCTAGCCCTCCGGTACGACCCGCAGAACAACCGAAGCTCCCGAACATTACTACCTTGGCAGGGCTGCCTTCTGATTTGCACCAGGTGATGCTCCTTTACGAACATCGGCAGGTCGAGAGCGGCTGCCCGCATACTCGAACAAATCAGCGACGTTCTACCCTCCAAGCTGAAGCATATCCATTTTCTTAGCAAATACGTAATCACACTAAACCTGGAATTCTAAAGCTCCTTACCACTTCTCAATCACTTATTGAAGTTTCCTTGTTTTTATCCTCTCACTTTCAAGAGTAACGAGAGTGCCCCCCACCTTCACCATCGCCCCTTTCCCGCCCTCTTGCTTCGAACCACGCCAATTCTTCCCCCCCTCCCTCCCCCCAACCCTCCCCCCGCCGCTGT
>NW_017212472.1:0-26108 GCF_001704415.2 Capra hircus
CTCTAAGTCCTCTCCGACTCTTTGCAACCCCATGGACTGCATCTCTCCAGCTTCCCTGTCCTTCACTATCTCTAACTCATGGCAATTGGAGTCAGTAATGCCATTCAACCATCTCATCCTCTGTTGCCCACTTCTCCTCCTGCCTTCAAATCTTTCCCAGCATCAGAGTCTTTTCCAATGAATCAGCTCTTCACATTAAGGGATTAAAGTATTAGAGCTTCAGCTTCAGCATCAGTCCTTTCAATGAATATTCAGGGTTGATTTCCTTTAGGATTGATGGGTTTGATCTCCTTGCTGTCCAAGGGACTCTTAAAGTTTTCTCGAGCACCACAGTTCAAAAGCATCAATCCTTCATCACTCAGGTTTTATGATCCAATTCTCACATCTGTACATGAATATTTGGAAAAACCGTAGCTTTGATTAGATGGACCATTGTGTGGCAGAGTGATGTCTCTGCTTTTTAATATGCTGTCTTGGTTTGTCATAGCTTTCCTTCCAAGGAACTAGCCTCTTTTAATTTCATGGCTGCATTCACTGTCTACAGTGATTTTTGAGGCCAAGGAAAAAAATCTGTGACTGTTTCCACTTTTCCCCCATTTATTTGCCATGAAGTGATGGGACAGGTCTTAGATTTTCATGATCTTAGTTTTTCAAATGTTGAGTTTAAGCCAGCTTTTTCACTCTCCTCTTTCACCATCATCAAGAGAGTCTTTAGTTTCCTCTTCACTTTCTGCCATAAGGGTAGTATCATCTGCATATCTGAGCCTGTTGATATTTCTCCCAGCAATCTTTATTCTAGCTTGTGATTCATCTAGCCAGATAGTTCACGTGATGTACTCCGCATATAAGTTATATAAGGAGGTGACAACATACAGTTGTCAGGAGTACAAGTACTTGATGTACTCCTTTCCATATTTGGAACCAGTCTGTTGTTCCATGTCAGTTCTAACTGTTGCTTCTTGACCTGCATACAGGTTTCTCAGGAGACAGGTAAGGTGGTTTGATATTCCCATCTCTTTAAGAATTTTCCACAGTTTGGTGCGATCCACACAATCAAAGGCTTTAGTGGTGTTGGAGAAGACTCTTGAGAGTCCTTGGACTGCAAGGAGATCCAACCAGTCCATCCTAAAGGAAATCAGTCCTGAATATTCATTGGAAGGATTGATGCTAAAACTGAAACTCCAATAATTTGGCCACCTGATGTGAAGAACTGACTCATTAGAAAAGACCCTGATGCTGAGAAGGATTGAAGGCAGGGGGAGAACGGGATGACAGAGGATGAGATGGTTGGATGGCATCATTGATGAGAGATGGACATGAGTTTGAGTAGGCTCCAGGAGTTGGTGATGGCCAGGGAAACCTGGTGTGCTGCAGTCTATGGGGTTGCAAAGAGTCAGACACGACTGAGCAACTGAACTAATAGTCAATGAAGCAGAAGTGTTTTTTTTTTTTTTTTGAATTCCCTTACTTTTTCTATGATCCAATGGATGTTGGCAATTTAATCTCTGGTTTCTCTGCCTTGTCTAAATCCAGCTTGTACATCTGGAAGTTCTTGGTTCACATACTGCTGAAGCTAGCTTGATGGATTTTGAGGATTAGCTTGCTAGCATGTGAAATGAGCGCACTTGTGTGGTAGTTTGAAGATACTTTGGCATTGCCTTTCTTTGGGACTGGAATGAAAACTGACCTTTTCCAGTCCTGTGGCCACTGTTGAGTTTTCCAAATTTGCTAACATAGTAAGCGCAGTATTTTAAACAGCATCATCTTTTAGGATTTTAAAAGCACTAATTTTCCCAAAAGATTTTAGAGACTCTACTATCAACATTCTCATTTATATCCACACTGTCCAATATGCTGCTATGCAGTTTAGACTAATTTCTTTCTTATCCATGAGCTTTTCCCCAATTCCAAATTCCTGTTAAATGGCTACCTATATCCCTAGATTTTAGGTGGTGTGTTTGTTTTATTTTATTTTTTTTCACTCTGCTATGTCTCTGAAGAACACACTCAGGCTTTTCTGTTTCCCTCCTATTAAGGAGAATGCTATTAAGGTACTTCCTATGCAAAGGCACTTCTCTCTGGGAATCTGGAGCCAGCTATTAAAATATACCTTTATTTCTCAATGCACAACAAATACCTCCTTGTTTGGCTAAAATAAAAAGATACTTCCCTCTTTCTCCCATTTGCTTATGTATAATGAGGGAATTTAACTGTGTGGATGGGCCAGGATTTCAACTTTATGAGCTTATTTTTTTTTCTCTAGATTTGACACTTGTTAATATGAATAAATGGAAAAGATGATGACATTAGGTATCTTTAGGAAAGACCACAAGTCATTTTGTACTAAAGAGTTTAAATTCCTGCGGTAAAGTAAAAATCACAGATGGTATTGAGGGTCAGAAGACCTACGTTCTGTTTCTGGGCATTCCACTCTATTTGTGATTTGGGGAAAGTCATTTTGCCTTCCCAATGTTTTTTGTAAAATGAAGAAATTTGACTAGCTATTTCTTTCTAAAGTGATAATTTTGGCCTATTTAACAGATCCTGCTTTAAAATACATTGATTTTTGCTTCCAAGCTTCTGACCTTTCTGGTTTACCTAAGATAGTATACCTCTCTACATATTCAATAGCTTCTTGGCTATTTTTAAAATAACATTTCATTTTTCAAATTATAGAACAGCTAGGCTATGTGGGAGGAAAATCCTTCTAACTATAGAAAATAAATATCTGTCACATAGAAACTAATTGTGGAAAAAACAAACTTTTCTTAGTTTATTTATTTCACACAACTTGGAAAGAACTGGAAAAATACCAAACAAAAAAATTGTGGAGTAAAAATTATAGGTAACTCACAACAGAGAGATAACAATGAAATATTGTTATATAGTTTTACACAATTTTTTCTGTTCTGAAATTTTTGTGGGGCATTATTAACACAGTCTTTTATTTGTTTGCAATTAGGGAAAATGTGAAGTTTAATACTTAAAGAAATTTAATGGCTTATCATTAAAAAACTAAGATCATGGCATCTCATCACATCACTTCATGCCAAATAGAAGGGGACGAAGTAGAAGCCAGTGAACATCACAGTAATCCAAATCTATTATGCCCCTACCACCAATGCCAAAGAAGCTGAAGCTGATCAGTTCTATGAAAACCTAGAAGATCTCCTACAGTTAACACCTAAAAAGGATGTTCTATTCATCATCAGGGATTGGAATGCAAAAGTAGGAAGTCAAGATATACCTGGAGTAACAGGCAAGTTTGGCCTTGGAGAACATAATGATGCAGGGCAGATTAACTGAATTCTGCCAAGAGAATGCACTAAGTCATAGCAAATACCCTTTTCAACAACACAGGAGTTGACTTTACACACGGACATCACCAATTTCGGTCAATACTGAAATCAAATTGATTACATTCTTTGTAGCCAAAGATGGAGAAGCTAACAGTCAGCAAAAACAAGACCTGGAGTTTACTGTGGCTCCGATCATCAGGTTCTCATAACAAAATTCAGGCTTAAACTAGAAAAAAAAAATGGGAATAACAATAGGCCAGCAAGGTATGACTTAAATCAAATCCCATATGAATTTGCAATAGAGGTAGCGAATAGATTCAAGGGACTAGATCTAGTTAACAGTGTGCCTGAAGAACTAGGGACAAAGATCCGTAATATTGCACAGAAAATGTTGAACAAAACCACATCAAAGGAAAAAGAAAGCAAGAAGGCAAAGTGGTCATCTGAGGAGGCTTTACAGACAGCAGAAGAACGAAGAGAAGTGAAAAGCAAGGGGAGAGGGAAAGGTACATCCAAATAAACAGAATTCCAAAAAATAGCTAGAGGTATCTAGAAGAGACAAGAAGGTCTTCTTCAATGAACAATGCTTAATAATAGAAGAAAATGACAAAAGGGGAAAGACTAGAGATATCTTCAGGAAAATTGGAAATATCAAGGGAGCATTCAGCCCAAAGATGGGCACAATAAAGGATAAAACTGGTAGAAACCTAGTAGATGCTGAAGAGATCAAGAAGAGATGGAAAGATTACATGGAAGAACTGTATTGAAAAGATCTTAACGAACCGGATTACAATGATGGTGTGGTCAATCTCCCGAAGCCAGACATTCTAGAGGGTGAAGTCAAGTGGGCTCAAGAAGCACTGCTGTTAATAAAGCTAGTGGATGTGATGAAATTCTAGCAGAACTATTCAGATCCCTAAGGGATGATGCCAATGATGTTTTGCATTCATTATGTCGGCAAATCCAGAAGACCCAGCAGAGGCCACAGGACTGGAAAAGGTCAGTCCTCATCCAGTCCCCAAGAAGGATAGTACCTAAGAATGTGCTAACCATCAAACAATTGTGCTCATCTCCCATGCTAGTAAGGTCATGCTTAAACTCTCGTATGCTTGGCCTCAGCATTATGCGAACCAAGAACTTCCAGATGTCCAAGCTAGGTTTTAGAAAAGGAAGAGGAACTAGAGATCAAATTGCCAAACATTTGCTGGAATATAGAGAAAGCAAGGGAATTTCAGAAAAACACCTATCTCTGTTTCATCGACTATACTAAAGCCTTTGACTGTGTGGATCATGACAATCTGTGGAAAGCTGCTTAGAGACATGGGAATTCCAGACCAGCTTACCTGTCTCCTGAGAAACCTGTATGCAGATCAAGAAGCAACGGTTAGAACCTTGTATGGAACAACTGACTGATGCAAGTTCAAGAAAGGAGTACGACAGGGCTATCTGCTGTCACACTGTTTGTTTAACCTATGTGCTAAGCACATCATGAGGAATGCTGGGCAGGATGAGTTACAAGCTGGAATCAAGACAAGAGGGGGAAACATCAACAACCTCAGCTATGCGGATGATACCACTCTAATGCAGAAAGTGAAGAGGAACTAGAAAGGCCTCTTGATGAAGGTGAAGGATGAGAGTGAAAGACCTGGCTTAAGACTAAATATTTAAAAAACTAAAATCATGGCATCCAGCGCTGTTACTTCATGGCAGACAGAAGGGGACAAGATGGAAGTAGTGACAGATTTCCTCTTCTTGGCCTCCAAAATCACTGGCAGATGGGTGACTATAGCCATGAAATCAGAAGACGATTGCTTCTTGGCAGGAAAGCTATGACAAACATAGACAGTGTATTGAAAAGCAGAGACATTACTCTGCCAACAAAGGTCCATATAGCCAAGGCTATGGTGTTCCCAGTGGTCACATACAGTTGTGAGAGCTATACCATGAAGTCAGAATGCTAAAGAATTCATATCTTTGAACTGTGGTGCTAGAGAAGACTCCTGAAAGTCCCTTGGACAGCAAGGAGATCAAGCCAGTCAATCTTAATGAAGATCAACCCTGAATAGGCACTGGAAGGACTGATGCTGAAGCTGAAGCTCCAGTATTTCGGTCATCTGATGTGAATAGCCAACTCACTGGAAAAGTCCCTGATGCTGGAAAAAGATTGAGGGCAGAAGGAGAAGGGGGCATCAGAGGATGAGATGGCTGGACAGCATCACTGATTCAATGAACATGAGCTTGACCAAACTCCAGGAGATGGTGAAGGACAGGGAGGCCTGGCCTGCCTGCTGTTTGTGGGGTTGCAAAGAGTCTGACCCGACTGGGCAACTGAACACCAGCAACAAAGTAAAAGCAGTGACAGACTTTATTTTCTTGGGCTCCAGAATCACTGTGGACAGTGACTGCAGCCATGAAATTTAAAGATGCCTGCTCCTTGGAAAGAAGCTATGACAAGCCTAGACAGCATATTAAAAAGCAGAGACAACACTTTGCTGACAAAAGTCCATCTAGTCAAAGCTATGGTTTTTCCAGTAGTCATATACATATGTGAGCGTTAGACCATGAAGAAGGCTGAATGCCAAAGAATTGATGCTTTTGAATTGTGGTGCTGGAGAAGACTCTTGAGAGTCCCTTAGACAGCAAGGAGATCAAACTAGTCAATCCTAAAGGAAATCAACTCTGAATATTCATTGGATGGACTGATGCTGAAGCTCCAGTACTTTGGCCACTTGATGTGAAGGCACGACCCATTGGAAAAGATGTTGATGCCTGGAAAAGACTGAAGGCAACACGACAAGGGTGGCAGAGGAAGAAATTGTTAGATAGCATCACTGCCTCAATGGACATGAATCTGGGCAAACTCTGGGAGGCAGGGAAGGAAAGGAAAGCCTGGTGTGCTGCAGTCCATGGGGTGGCAACAAGTGATATACGACTTAGCAACTGAACCACAAACAGTCTTCATTAGTGTTTTCAGTGTTAAATAGCATGGCTCAAAGTCCTTGTTTCCAGGTTTTTTTAAGCAACTTGTGAAGTACTTCATGTTCACAAAAAAAGTGTTCTATCTTTATCAAAGAACCTTTTCAGTCTTTTCTTGTATACAACTAACAAGAATGTTGAAAATACACCACTGCTCAAGTCTCATAATTCTGTGTGTTTGTGGATGGGTAGTTTCAGCTGAGGTAATAAGGTGAGGAGGAGAAAGCTGTGGTTGGTGGTAGCATTTTAGGTTTGGAGTCAGAAATCTGAGTTTCCCGAGGATAGTAGTACACATTTCACTGGGTTGGTTTTTGAGAAAAATGAGATCCTCAAGAAAAAACAGAGTGTTATAAATAATGTCAGGAACCACTACCAGTGGCTTGCTGTGATGATTTTTCATGAAACATTTTGTTCCATAGGTCCTGGGTTATCATGTTTTCTTTGGGGGTTCTGTGGTTCATATGTTTGAAGCTGCAAGGATGGAGGAGCAAGAAGATTGTTTTTATTTTTCCATTGGAATTATTATAAACACAGCATCAAGTACATTCTTCTGATTTCCCAGATGAGTGATATATTCTAAGAACATGGAGGGCGATGTAACTCCAGTGTTACAAAGAATGAGACACTTAGGGAGATCGATGGCTGCTGGCAAACACAGGGGGTGCGGGGAGTGTCTCATTTCAGGAACTGTGAAAATCCAAAGGGCCTTTCAAGTCTTTGCTGAGTTCTGTGTCATAGAGTAGGATGGAAAAAGGTAAAGGGACTTTCATTCTTTAAAAAAAATTTTTTTTTAATATATTGGAGTATAGTTGATTAACAATGTTGTGTTAGTTTCAGGTGTAGAGCAAAGTGATTCAGTTGTACATATACGTGTATTTACTTCAGATCTTTGTTAAGTCCCTTTGACTGATTCCTGCTTCTGGACAGTCTTTTATCTTTGCCCTGGGGTTGATCTAAATGCGGAAACATCTTCTACATTGGGATCAGAACATTCCAAAGCACCACAGATCAAAGGAAATTACATGAAGCAGCTTTTTAAACTAAAGCTTTACTAAAGGGTCAGCTTACTCACCTCACAATAATTTAAAACCACACAGTTTATTTCCTGCTTAGAGACCCTGTAGCTGTTCCTAACCAGGTAGCACCCTGGCTGACTGCCAACTTCCTTGCTCTTCTCCTGACCTTCCCATCCCTTCTCCTCACTGCCCTATCACTATTACGTAGAGCAATATTGATCTCTAGTTCCTGGCCCAAACTTGCTGTTCTACATCTATAAAAATGCAGAGAGTACAAATAACAACATCCCTGCTCCTTCTAAGGCACTTGGAATTATATATAAAATTATTACTTTTCTCTGAGGCCAAGGTAGCATTTTCTATCTGTAAATATTTGCATAATATTGTGCACTGGCTTATATAAAACTGAGATGTAAATGACTATTGGAATCACCTTGTAAACATAAGTGCATCCAGACTTTCTGTGAAAATGGCAATTAAAGTGAGATTCTTCCCTGGCTTTGCCTTAAAGGGTGTTTGAAGGTCATCTCTTGAATGCTTCACGTTCTTCTGGAATTTCTTTGCCATTTTTTCCCTAAGTGCCAAGTCCACACTCTGGATATTTTCTCTTGTCAACTTGTATATTAACACTACTTGTAAATACCATGCTATATATTTTTTTCTTATAGAACTGTTGATATAAGTCTAATGAAATTCATTCCTTGTGTTGTTGATTTTTATTTTATAAAAGTATATTTTAGCATTAGAACAGCTAAGCCATTAACATTTGCAAAACATCTGTTGTAGCATTTGATTAAATTAAATTTTGAGTTTTTTAAATCATCCTTATACACTGATGTCATAGTTGTTGCCAACCTATATATTGGTAACATAAGGACTCACTTATTTCCATATTGGTGGCATCACAGCAAATCATGATGCTCTTTGAGCTGAGTAAAGATAGTCTAATCCTAGCAATATCCTCAAGCATATTTAAAGGAACTTTTAAAATGTCAGCTGAGAGCACAAAGATGTAGAGAGCTGGAAACGACATCACTCCCACCCTTGTAACATGAAAAAAAGGTGGACTAACTGCAAATTAAGGAATTTTCATAGCAAATAACTACTTCCAAAAAATGATGAGACACAGGGAAAAACAGAACTCTGAAATTTGATTACTTGGACAGATGCTGCCAAAAAACCATATTGACCAATATGAAAATGTAGCTAAAATTCCTTTGAAAGCATTGTTAAATGCTTCATATGAGCTACTTTGAAAACTTTGGGGTCACAGGCATAGGTAGTTTATATTGCTTTGTAGGTTTTCCTCTATGACAGCCATCAAATGCTCACATAGAAGATCATGAAAAATTCTGAGAATGGATTCCTATGGTTCTGACTGGACAAGGGGAACAACAGTCCCTGACAAAGGTCACCCAGATCCATGTTTTCTATTTCACTAACAGAGCAAAAGTCTTGATGGACTTTTGCACATGGGAAAACTGCCAAAGCAGCAGCAACAACAACAAAACCCCCCAAAACTGGTGCATTAGAGCACTGGGTTTTTGCAGAAGTGGGAAGAAAATGAGAAGGGAATAAAAAAAGCTCCACCTCTGGAAAAGGGGCAGGAGTACACGCCAGACCCAGAATTATAGCTAGAGGGGAAGCAGGAATATTGGTGAAAGCACAACATGCAGACGCAACTTGATAGTGCTGCCAAGAATGAGATTACACAGAACATCAGAGAAGGCCTCTTTTCCCAGACCACTACCTTCCCAGCTAACAAACATCAATTAAAACCCCAAAAAAGCGAAATACATCTGAGTCAGATTCTCTCTTGAGAAGATGGCAAGAAGGGGACCCAAAGCCAAGTGGGGAGCAACACTAAGGAAAACTCGCTAACCACTAGACCACACGCTAAACACAAAATATCAGCAGAGGAATTTGAAGTCTCTGGTGCTTTGTGGGTAACTGTAGCAATAACAAACTTCAAACACAGTCCCTCACTAACCAGATTAACAAAACCCTTCCCTGAAGGCCTAGCAAAGGAGAAAGTTTATTCACCTCCAAGAATAAAATATATTATCCCAGTATCAAGAGATCTATACATATGTATAGCTTCAACAAAAATTATGCAGTACATGACATGGCAAGAAAAAAAAAAGTCTGAAGTGAAAAAACAATCTTTAGGAAAAATCCTGATGATACACATGTTGCAACTACCAGAGGGGAAATCTAATTATTTGTATGCTTACATTTATAAGGTTGATCAGCTTCTTTCAAGACTGACCAAGAAACATAAAGAGAAGACACATAATAATATCAGAAATAAAAACAGGGCATTACTATAAACCTACAGTTACTAAATGAATAGTAAGGGATTATTAAAATTATCCTTGTGCCTATATAATCAACAACTAAGACTAACAGACTAAGTCTTTGAAAGTCACAAACTACTAAAATTCACTCCAGAAGAAATAGATCATATGGTAGCTCTATTTTTAGTTTTTTAGGGAAGCTCCATACTGTTCTTCATAGCAACTATACCAGTTTATATTCTCACCAATAGTGTAGGAGCATTCCTTTCTCTCCATATCCTCTCCAGCATTTATTGTTTGTAGACTGCCAGGTGGCCATTCTGGCAGCGTGAGGTGATACATCATTATAGTTTTGATTTTCATTTCTCTAATTATTAGTTATTTTGAGCATCTTCTCATGCACTTTTTAATCATCTGTATATCTTCTTTGGAGAAACATCTATTTAGATCTTCAGCCCATTTTTTGATTGGGTTGTTTGCTTAATTTGAGCTGCTTGATCTGTTTGCATATTTTGGAGATTAATCCCTCATTGGTTGCTTCTTTTGCAAATATGTTCTTCCATTACAAGGGTTGTCTTTTCATTTTGTTTATGGTTTCCTTTGCTGTATAAAGTCTTTGTAATTGCTTTGTAATTGCTGTGTAATTAGGCCACATTGTTTGTTTTTTTTTCTTTCAGTACTGTATGAGGTGGATCCTAAAAGATCTTACTGCAGTTTATCAGAGTGTTCTCCCTATGTTATTCTCTAAGAGTTTTGTAGTATTTGGCCTTACATTTAGGTCTTTAATCCATATTGATTTTATTTTTGTATAGACATGTATCTGAAGAAAGCAATAATTCGAAAAGATACATGCACTCTGATGTTAACTGCAGCAGTATTTACAATAACCTGGACAGGAAAGTAACTTAAATGCCCACCACCAGAGAAATGGATAAAGAAGATGTGGTATGTATATATACAATGGGGTATTACTCAGCCATAAAAAAAGAATGACATAAAGCCATTTGCAGAAACAGGGATGGAACCTAGAGACTGTGAAGCAAGACAGACAAAGACAAATATCATATGATATTGCTTATATGTGGAATCTATAAAAGGGTACAAGTGAACTTGTCTGTAAAACAGAAATAAAGTTACAGATCTAGAAAACAAATTTATGGTTACCAGGGAGTAAGGAGGGAATAAGTTGGAAGATTGGGACTGACATATATACACTACTATATATAAAATAGATAACTAATAAGGACCTACTGTATAGCACAGGGAACTCTACTCAATACTTTATGGTGGCCTATATGGGAAACGAACCTTAAAAATAAGGATATACATATACGTAATACAGGTTCACTTTGCTATACAATTGAAACTAGCACTGCATTGTAAATCAACTATACCTCAATAAAAATTTTTAAAAAGGAAAAATTTGAAAACCTAAATAGTTCTAAATCTACAAAAGAATTAAACCATAGTTAAAACTTTCCAAATAATAAAATTATAGGCCTAGATTTTTTTCATTGGCAATTCCTATCAATATAAATAAAGAAATAATACCAATTCCATACATATATAGAAGTAATAGTTCCATACTCATTTTATGAAGCCAGATCTACATTAATACCAAAACTCGAGAAAGACATACAAAAATAAAACTGCAGACCAATATCCCTCATGAACCTAGACATAAATATTCTCAACAAGTATATGTACATCAAGTTTGCAATATCTATTATATTAAAGAAGAACAGTATATAGAAATCTAGTGGGATTTATTCAGAGGATGAAAGACTGCATCAAAAAATTTGAAAAATAAATATAATTCACCATATGAACAGACAAATAAGCAGAAACATGATCATATCAATAGGTGTAGAAAATATTCAACAAAATTCAATTTATGTTTGTGATTAAAAAATCTCTCAGCCAGCTAAGAATAAGAGAAACTTCCTTTACTTAATAAAGAGCATCTGCAGAAAACTTACAACAAACATCACACTCAGTGTTGACATTTTAAATGTTTTTCTTTTAAGATGTGAACAAAGCAAGGATGTTGTCTCTGACCAATCCTATTTAATAATGTGCTGGAAGTCATTGCCAGTGAAATAAGACAAGAGTAGGAGATAAAAGGCATATTGATTGTATAGGTGAAAATAAAATGATCTATATTTGCAGACAACAGGACTTTCTGCTTAGAAAAATCCCATGAACTCTACAAAAGACATCTGAGAGTAGACACGTAAATTTATCAGGTTTGTTGATTAAATGGTCAAAATTCAAGAGTCAGTCATTCTTATATACCAGCAATGAACAATTGGAATTTGAAATTGAAAAACAACATTTACAACTGCTGCAAAATATGTATAAATTAAACAAAAATGTGCAGATTCTGAGTACTAAAATCTTTAAAACTCTGATAAAAGAAATTAAAAACATCTAAGTGAGGAAATACAGTGTGTATTGAATAGAAGAATCAATATTGTTAAGATGTCAATTATCCTCAAATGATATATATATATATGTATCAATTTAATACAATTTCAAAGCCTGAGCAAAATAATACTTTTAGATATCAATAAGCTGATTCTGTAACTTATATGGGCTTCCCTGGTGGCTCAGAGTAAAGTGTCTGCCTGAAATGTGGGAAACCCGGGTTCAATCCCAGGTTGGGAAGATCCCCTAAAGAAGGAAATGACAACCCACTTCAGTACTCTTGCCTGAAAATTCCATGGACAGAGGAGCCTGGTAAGCTACAGCCCATGGAATCGCCAAGAGTCGCACACGACTGAGCAACTTCACTTCATATAAAAGCAAAGGAATGAGGATAGTCAAACTAATTTTGAAAAAGAAAGATAAATTTTGAAGGCTCATTATCTGATCTCAAGTCTTAAACTAAAGCTACAGTGATAATTTTGTATCGTAATAGTGAAAGGGGAGATATGTAGATCAGTGAAACTTAATAGACAGCACATAAATAAACCCATACAAAATATAGACAGCTATATTCATTTCATTTTGAAAAAGATGCAAAGACAAATCAATGGAGAAAGAACAGTGTTTTCAAATAATGGCGCTTCAACATTTGAACCATCATGTATATAAACATATACATAAACAAAATAAAATAAAAAATAGCCTCAATACAATCTCAAACCATATGCAACACTAACTAAAAATAGATCATAGTCCTAAATGTAAAATCAAAAGTTATAAAACTTCTAGAATAATACAGAGGAGCAAATTTGAATCAACTTGGGTTTGACTATGTGTTTTTAGGTATGATACCACAAGCATGATCCATGATAGAAAAATTGGTCAGTATTAAATTTACTGACATTAAAAATTTTATTCTGTAAAAGACAATGTTAAGAAAATGAAAAGACAAGCCACAGACGGAGAGAAAATATTTAAGTATCACATATCTAAGAAAATAGTTGTTTTCAGTATATAAGGAACTTAAAATTTAATAAGATAAAAATAAAAAATGAGTCTTACAAACAACAAAAGTATAACTTACAGTTCTGGGCTTTGGGAATCCATGGCACATGGCACTTGAAGATCCCATGTCTGGTGAGAGCCCACTTCTTGGTTCTTAGAGGATTGTTTTCTTGCTGTGTCCTTATAGTTCAGTCGTAAAGAATCTGCCTGCAATGCAGGAGACCTGGGTTTGATTCCTGGGTCAGGAAGATCCCCTAGAGAAGGGAAATGGCAACCCACTCCAGTATTCTTGTCTGGAGAATCCCAAGGACAAAGGAGCCTGGCAAGCTACAGTCCATGGGGTGGCAAGAGTTGGACACGACTTAGTGACTTAACTACTACTACTAATTTGGCAGAAGGGAGTTCTCTGGGATTTCTAAAAGATCAGTAATCCAAATGATGAGGATACCACCCTCATGACCTAATAACCTCCCAAATGCCCCATCTCCTAATATCCTCACATTGGGGTTTAGATTTTAACATGAATTTTAGAAGGACAGAAATATTCAGTCTATAGCAATAGTCTTCCCTCCAAAATGTGGATCTTAGTTTCCCCTGCTCTTGAGGGGGCCAGACATAGTGATTTGTTTGTAACAAACGAAGTTTGGAAGGGTAAACAATACTTTTTACATTGGAGAAAAGAGGCAGACAACATCTCAACCACTGGTCAAAGTTAACATAATCAATAAGTTAGGCTGATATCATATATACCCAACACCATGCCATGAAAAGGGAACGCCATCTCTTTGGTACTCTTCCAAAAATGCATAGTCTCAGTATAATCATTAGACAATGTAAGAAAAACCAAAATTAAGGGACATTCTGCCGTATGCCTGGCAAGAACTCTTCAGAAGTACAAATTCATGAAGAAAAGAAAGCTACACAAACTACCACAGATTGGAGAAGACCAAGGAAAAATGACCATGTGATATCCTGGGTTGGATCCTGAAACAGAAAAAGGACATTGGTGCTAAAACGGGGTATCTGAATAAACTCTGTAATTTAACTATGAACTGTGAACTATGGGCTAAATCTAGCCTATTGCCAGTTCCTGTAAAATTTCATTAGAATGGAGCTGTACCCATTTGTGTTACCTAATGGTGAGGATCAGAGAAAGCAATGGCACTCAACTCCAGTACTCTTGCCTGGAAAATCCCATGGACGGAGGCGCCTAGAAGGCTGCAGTCCATGAGGTCGCTAAGAGTAGGACACGACTGAGCAACTTCACTTTCACTTTTCACTTTCATGCTTTGGAGAAGGACATGGCAACCCACTCTAGTGTTCTTGCCTGGAGAATCCCAGGGATGGGGGAGCCTGGTGGGCTGCCGTCTATGGGGTCACACAGAGTTGGACACGACTGAAGTGACTTAACAGCGGCAGCAGCAGCAGCAGCAGCAATGGTGAGGATGTCCAAGGGTGCTTTAACTATCATGGCAGAGTTGAATAATTGTGATACAGCCATCTCACTCACAAAGCCTGAAATATTTACTATATAACTCTTTATAGAAAGAGCCTACAGATCACTAGTATATGAAAATATCTGTGTACTATATTTTTGTACAGTCTTCTGTAGGTCTAAGATTACTTCAATATAAAATTTTTTTAAGGTCACATGATTTACATCATCTGTCCATTTTAAGCTACCATTGTTTGAGAGCTTGCTATTTGTGAAACACTTTGCAAAATGTTTTTCATGTGTTACCCTAGTTAATACTCTCAGCAGCCCTTTATAGTTTCTCCTATTGTTATCTTTTACACCTAAGGAAAACCAAGGTTAATTAAGTCAATGACTTGCTGAAAGACACAGTTCACATGGTTAAAAATGCAAAAGTGTTAGTGGCTCAGTCATGTCTGACTTTTTGCGACCCCAAAAATGCAAAGTTAGAGTTTAACCAGTCTGCCTGAGAGCAAAGTCCATATTATTCTATTCTGTTATCCATATGTATGGGTCAACTGAGGATATTCAGGGTCATCTTCATCTAAAGTTCAGAATTCATTTAGTCAACGTATTGAGCACGTACCATGCCTAACACAATTTTCTGAGATCCACAGAATGACAATTCCTTTACCCGCAGCACCTCCTGAACTCGTCTTTGCTCCTTCAATGCTCTGATTAGGTTTATAATTATGTATATAGCCCTCCTTCCAGCTAGTTTCCTCTCTTACCTTTCCAGTTACAGTGCCTGAAATAATAAAATGCATACCAAAGGATAAATCTACATCACCTTTCCCTGACTCTTTTCACATAATTTTCTATTCTGTGGTGGTATGTTCTTTGCTGTTATCCTTGATATTCTTTTACTTTTTTTTTTATTCAGTAGACACACATACCTGGTCTTTATTTGAAACTCATTTAAAGACTAATATTCTTATAAATTCTAGAAATGACAGGTTGATTTTTTTTAGGCCATTAAAAACATCTAAAACACCAAGTTACCTGAGTCTATTCCCTATTTGCATTCCCAATAGATAGTTGGGTTTAGATAGTTAGGTGGTTTACTACATTTCTTTATTCTAATTATTAAATATTAAACCCAGTTATAAAACACATCTTTTGAAAACAAACCCTGGAAGAACAATCCGTTAGCTATTTACTCATACTGAAGAGAATTTCTGAGTACTGCAGTTTCCATTACTTGAAAAAGGAAAGGAAAAAAAATCTCTTTGGTCTCTGTAGATATTTCATGGTTAGGGAAGGGGGCAATTTCCCTCTGGAGGTTTGTAATTCATTTTACTAGAAGTCTACTTCTGGTTGACAGGATATTTTCAATGTGCAGATAAATGACTGACAAAACATTAAGCCCCATTGAACACAGTTAAGTATTCTTGCTATCTGAGTCCTGCTTTGACATAAGCAGAGAATGATTTTATTTGAGCCACACTTAGAATTCATGACAGGTTCACTTTCAAACACCACCACTCTGATGGCACTGCTGTCTTTACACAATGCTTCAATTCCCTTTTAAGAGGATACAATGCCTGTCTGGGTTTGACAAGTAAAACTAAAGTTTTAATAACTCCAAGGTTGTGCCATCGCTGGAAAAGAACTGATGAAAGGTTTAAAAGAATTATTTTAAAACTGCCTTATTACTTTCATATCAGAATGCATTTAAATAAAAAGCAGACAGTTTCATTACTGTCAAGAAGCACATTTTCAACTATACATTTCTATAGGAACATCTCTATCTATAGCAACACTCCATTGTTTAATTTGAGATATAGAGTACATGACGAACATGTTTCATTGGCTTATTCTGTAGGCAATTCTTAAACCTGCTTAGGAGTGATACCAACATACAGACATTGATAGGTGGAGGAGAAAGAATTGTGATAAAAAATAGTAATGCTAAGGTTTACTACTAAGAAATAATCCTAAGGAGGTATTTAAATAATCCCGAGAAGGTATTTAAATTCCTCCTCAAGGATGTCCACTTATAAATGATTTCTCCAAATCCCTTGGGTTACTTTGTTGTCAGCATCTCTCTAAGCCTCAAAATCTACTTTCCACACCCTTGGAGATCACAATGTCTTTCTGAACATTTTTTTGTGATTTCCCAGAGGGTGGAAGTGGAAGTCACTCAGTTGTGTCTGACTCTTTGTGATCCCATGGACTGTCCATGGAATTCTCCAGGCCAGAATACTGGAGTGGGTAGCCTTTTTCTTCTCCAAGGGATCTTCCCAACCCAGGGATCAAACCCAGGTCTCTCGCATTGCAGGCAGATTCTTTACCAGCTGAGCCACAAGGGTAGATTTCTTTTTTTGTTTGTTTGTTTTGTTCTCTAGTTCCGGTTGCTGCTTTTGTTCTCTTTAAAGATTGCTCTTCCCTCTTCGTTATGTGGTCCCTGGTTCATACCATGTTGATCTAAATGTGAAATTCCACACTTTTTCTTAAATTTTGCCAAATAAACCACTCACATCAAGGCATTTGAGTAGATGGATTTGGCAAAGGTTTGAAAGATGAAGGAACATGGCAGTATTCCAAGCAATTCCAAAATCAAAGTTAGATATTCCTGGTTTTAGGTCTCTTCACTATTTCAGTAATGAGGCACCATCTGCCTGTCACATTACCTTACTTTCTCTCTTCCTCCATCATTCTGTCCCACTTTTCCAATTTCCCTGTCTTCTTTTTGACCACTCTTGACCCCAAACACACTTCAGCTCCCTCATCTATAGCTTCCTTCCAGCTGAACCTCAGGTCTCACTTTTTTCCTAAATGATTCCTTAAGTTCTGTTTTTAAACAAAGGCATATCCTCTATTAAGAACAATTTTACTAACAGCTCTTAGAATATTTACACCATCATACTTGGATATCAGAGCAGTTTCATGTAAGGTCAGTGTGACCACTAATGTTTGGGGCTTGATAATAATAAAGTCATTCGAAGCTTGGCTCAAATTCTAGATTGTCTAATTATTATCAGTGCCATTTCCCATCTGTTTTAAATGGAAACAACCTTCCTCATGGTATGATTTTGAAAATTAACAAGTGCTCAATACATGTTAAGTTCCTTTCCATCCTTTCTCTAAACATTTCATGGGTTCAAAATCTGATGGTGAGCCAGATTTCAAACTCGTTTCCTTTTGGCCAATACAATCTTCTGATGGCTTCCACGAGGCTGGTCACATCTTCTGATCTATACTGGCACAACTGACAGGGGCAAGCTTACAATTTATTCTTCCCACTCTTGCCACTCTCTCTTGTATTTGGTTGGGATTACATACCAGCCTTATACTCCCTTATTTACCTGTTGTTTATTTCTTAGCATTGGCATACTATCAGATTTTGTAGATGTCTGAGGAGTTAGGCTATATTGCCTGGATGGCTGGTGTGTTCTCAGTGGCTGGTGCTAGGACTGGCCAGGCACCCACTAAGCTGGCCCTGTGGGCCTTGATGAATGTAGCTCCTGACTGCGCTAGCTGTTGCTATTCTGCTTCATTTTGTGATTTCTTGGGTTCATGCCTTCCTGCTCCCAGCCTGTATGTCTACTGTAGTCTTTCCTGTCTTTCCTATCATAGGTTTGCTAACTGTAATCACTGATTAAATGTTGCCATGAGTTTCCTTTTTATTCACTCTTTTACCTGTATTTCATGGTATCATGAAGTTGTCTAACAAAATAGTATAGTAAAACTAGGATGTATTTGGGCACAATCTCAAAATTTATTAAAGCTCTAGGAATTTGCTGGAGAATACTTACTGTGAAGATATTAGCACTGTGGAAACTACATAGTTGGAGTAAGAAAAAGATGAAGTCTGAAGTTTCAGGCTGTCACTTTGGTTTCTAGCGCCATGTATTGGGAGGGGAAAGCTATAATATATGGAAATGGAACTTATAGTGACATACATTAAAAGGTAGATTTGTGTGTAGAAAACAAACTCGTGGTTAAAAACAAACCCTCCTACCAGAGGGTAGGAAAAGTGGGGTTCAGGTAAAACTAGTGAAGGGGATTGAGAGGTACAAACTTCCAGCTATAAAATAAATAAGTCTTGGGGATATAATGTCTAGCATAGGAAACATAGTCAATAATATTGCAATAACTTTGAATGGCTACTAGACTTACAGTCATGATCAATTTGTAATGTATATGTGTCAAATCATCATGTTGTATGCCTGAAATTAATATAATATTGTATGTCAACTGTACTATAAGGAAATTCTAACTTTAATAAATTGAGTTTCAAAACCAACTCTCTAAGCTTAATGTAAAAATCTTATTTTAATTTTTTTTTTGCTTAAAATATTCATTCTACTTTTTTCTATTACTATTCAATTAGATTATAGATTTAGCAGATTTGGGAAATTTAATTTCCTAGATTTAATGCAATTTAATTAGTTGATTGGGCTTCCCTGGTGGCTCAGATGGTAAAGAATCTGCCTGCAATGCAAGAGACACAGATTTGATCCCTGGGTTGAGAAGATCCCCCGGAGAAGGGAATGGCAATCCATTCCAGTATTCCTGCCTGGAGAATTCCATGGACAGAGGAGCCTGGTGGACTATAGTCCATTCGGTTGCAAACAGCTGGACACAACTAAGTGACTAACACTAACTGACTAACTGAAACAGTTGGTAAATGAATACCTTTAGCTATGTCACACTAAAATCTTAAATCTATTATATTGAATTTTCTTTAAAAATTAAATACAAAATAAGACAGATCTACAATTTAAACTAAAGGGGCTTCATAGATTCTTAAATATGTCTTATGAACCTAAAAGTCTATTTATATGGATTTAATAAATTGTGTTTTCTTTGGCTTTAAATATTGTTTGAAACAAAGATTACACATGCTTTACATTAATATAATAAGTATAAGCAACTCAAATTGTCTTAAAATATTTTTAAAAAGTAAGTCTAATACTATAACAATCAATACTCAGTTTAGAAACTATAACCACTCTGAGTATTTCACACT
Source organism: Capra hircus (assembly GCF_001704415.2). Taxonomy (NCBI): domain Eukaryota; kingdom Metazoa; phylum Chordata; class Mammalia; order Artiodactyla; family Bovidae; genus Capra; species Capra hircus. The sequence continues at coordinate 19,470 of NW_017212472.1, forward strand.
GAAACCTATTCTTGAAAGAGCTGAGAAGCAAGTCATAGCTAGAATTATTGAATTTGAAAACAAACCAAAAAATCTGCTGTCCAAGCACCAGAAAATTTCTCTGTCCACAGACACTCTGATGCCCCAGTTTTGTCTCAGCATCCATGAAAATGATGACTGGGCTCTGAATGACAAGTTCAGCTACCACATCTTCCTTTCTGCCCTTCTGGTTCCACAAAACCGCTTGTCCAGGTAGATATAGTGACAAAGCGTGTCTTCTGCTTCTTTTCTACCTTCCAAGTCTCCTCAGAGTATGTCTTACCAGCAGAAGTTATTTCATTTACAGAGTCTTAGCTGCCAGGAAGTGTGAGTGCTGTGCTTTTTATTTCTTGGCTCTTGGAAGGCACATGGAAAGGTAGAATGCACCCTAATGAACAAAAGGCTAAAGGAGTGAGAATTCAAACATGTACACGTAGAATGCAAGTACTCTTCATTGTCTAATGCATAGAAATAATTTCAACAGTAGTGGAACTAAATTTCTGTTATGACAAAATGTTTTACAACATGGTTTTGCTGAATATTGTTGCTTCTATGTGTGCTGAGATAGGTATTCTCTTTAGAAAAGTGAAATGTAAACCTTGACAATTACTCTTTTCTTATGAGAGATTGCAAAGCCTTTCCATCTTGTTAAATTTGTGATATACATGTTATTCTGGCAAGTCAAGACTGGATTTTACAGCCATGATAGTATCAGATATTGGCTTAAGCAATAATTCCTTTTTTAGCGATTGGATTTGATTGGTAAAATAACTGATCACTTTTCAGTTTATGTTTTTTTAACCATTTATTTCTTTACATCTCTGTTGGACTCTAAGCAGATTCAGAACAAAGCCATCCTTCTGTATTTTCACAGCATCCAGAAGAAGTGTGTGTGTGTTGTAGATCAGTGCTTTTAAAATCTTAAAAAAAAATCTACTCCATGTTTCCTCAACAGTTTTTCATTTTCTTGAATGCTGTTTAAAATTTCAAAGTAAAATGAATGTGTCATTGAAATCTGATAAAAATGATAATTTCAGAAGAGAAACAGTTTGATCTTAAGGGCTACTCATCTCTTTCTTAATATACTTTTTATTAAAGTATAGTTGATTTCTTAAAAATGTTTATCTTATTGAAGTGGGCTTCCCTGGTGGCTTAGATGGTAAAGAATTCACCCACAGTATGGGAGACCTGGGTTAGATCCCTGGGTTGGGAGGATCCCCTGGAGGAGGGCATGACAACCCACTCCACTATTCTTGCCTGGAGAATCCCCATGGACAGAGGAACCTGGTGGGCTACAGTCCGTGGGGTCTCAAGGAGTTAGACATGACTGGGCGACTAAGCACAGTATAGCTCACATTTTATGGAAGTATAGTGAATTTACAGTGTTGTGTTGCTTTCTGATGCTCAGCAAAGACATGGGTTCGATCTCTGAGTGGGGAAGATCCCTTGCAGAAGGAAATGGCAACTCACTCCAGTATTCTTGCCTGGAGAATTCCATGGGTAGAGGAGTCTCTCAGGCTATAGTTCATGGGATTGTAAAGAGTCGGACACAACTGAGCGACTAACACTTTCACTTGTTTCATTTCACAAGTTGCTAATACAGTACTGAGAGTTCTATTACACACCATACCTAATTTTTCCTGTTATTAGCATCTTGTATTAGGTATGTTTTTTACAATTAACAAACTACCATTGGGAATTCCCTGGTCATCCAGCGGATAGGACTCTGCCTGTCACTGCTGAAGGCAGTGACACTGCTGTTCAATCCGTGGTTGGGGAACTAAGACTCCATAATTAGCATGGGCCAAAAAAAGTAGGGAATTCAGCTCAAGCAGTCCTTCAACTACTGAACCCTGCTCCCACCTGCCAACCTCTGCCAGTGGCTGTTTACCATCTTGTTACTTTCGGCCTTTACAGAAAGTCAAATAAGTAGATTTCTGTATTAGCAATCTTTCAGTCTGGCTTTCACTTAGTAACATTCATTTATGATTCATTCATGTCTTTATGCAGCTTGATAGCTCATCATTTCTGTTACTGAATAGTATTCTATTTTATGGCTATGCCATAGTTTGTTAATCCAGTCACTTACAGTTTTTGGCAATTATGAACAAAGCTGCTATAAAGTTTGTGTGCAGGTTTATGCGTGGGCATACAATTTCAAATCATTTTAGCAAATACCTAGTAGAATTATTGGCAGATTTTATGTTAAAACTATGTTTAGACTATAAGAAACTGCCAAACAGTTTGTAAAGAGGTTGCACCATTTTGTATTCCCACCGACAATGAACGAAAGTTTCTATTGCTTCTCATTCTTGCCATTAATTGGCATTGTCAACTTTTTGAGTATCAAGCATTCCAACAGGTGTGTAATGCTATCTCATTGCTGTTTTAATTTGCATTTGATTAAGGACATATGATGCTGAGCAAATTAAAACAGCAGCAGTTTCTCTGCCAGCAACTGTTACTGAAAGTTATGGGAATATTACTTATTCTAATAGGTGTATAGTGGTTTCTTTGTGCCCATGGGCAAGTGACTCGTATATTTTCTTCAGTGAGGTGTCTTCAGGTATCTGGCATGTTTAAAAAATTGTGTTTGTTTTCTTAGTGCTGAGATTGAAGCATCCTTTGTATATTTTGTATACAAATTCTTTATCAGGTATATCTTTTGCAAATATTTTCTCCCAGCTTTGATTTGCTAATATTTTTGCTGTGGATTAAAATGGCAAATATATGTACAACATGGGATTCTCTGTATTATCTGAACCAAAGAAATTTTTGAAAATGCAAATTTCTCAGAGAAGATGTCTAGAGTCGTTAGGATCAGAGAATTATAGAAAGTGATTTCATTTTATATCACTGACTACAAAATCTAGAGACTTGATTTCATCCTCTTTCAATCTAATGAGGTTGGTATAATTTTTGTCATTTCTCCAGTTTAGAAAGCTGACCATTCAAAATTTAAGAAAGATGTAAAGATCTCCTGACTGAGAAGTGGTGAAGCTCTGTTTTATACCCAGGATCTTATGCCTTGAATATCCATGTTTTTCCCACCACAGACAGTCTTGCTATGAGTAGCAGAGGTGGAAAGCTAATACATTAAAAGCCATAAAGTGAATCATGATATTTGTATTAAAGTCATTGGTCTAAGGTGTATCAGTTCAGTTCAGTTGCTCAGTTGTGTCAGACTCTTTGAGATGCCATGAACCACAGCACACCTGGCCTCCCTGTCCATCACTAACTCCCGGAGTTTACCCAAACTCATGTCCATTGAGTTGGTGATGCTATCCAACCATCTCATCCTCTGTGGTCCCCTTCTCCTCCTGCCCCAAATCCCTCCCAGCATCAGGGTCTTTTCCAACGAGTCAACTCTTCGCATAAGGTGGCCAAAGTACTGGAGTTTCAGCTTCAGCATCAGTCCCTCCAATGAACACCCAGGACTGATCTCCTTTTGGATGGACTGGAAGGATCTCCTTGCGGTCCAAGGGACTCTCAAGAGTCTTCTCCAACACCACAGTTCAAAAGTATCAGTTCTTTGGCACTCAGCTTTCCTCACAGTCCAACTCTCACATCCATACACGACCACTGGAAAACCATAGCCTTGACTAGATGGACCTTTGCTGGCAAAGTAATGTCTCTGCTTTTGAATATGCTATCTAGATTGGTCATAACTTTCCTTCCAAGGAGCAACTGTCTTTTAATTTCATGGCTGAAATCACCATCTGCAGTGATTTTGGAGCCCCCCAAAATAAAGTCTGACAATGTTTCCACTGTTTCCCTATCTATTTGCCATGAAGTGATGGGACCAGATGCCATGATCTTCGTTTTCTGAATGTTGAGCTTTAAGCCAACTGTTTTCACTTTCCTGTTTCACTTTCTTCAAGAGGCTTTTGAGTTCCTTTTCACTTTCTGCCATAAGGGTGGTGTCATCTGCATATCTGAGGTTATTGATATTTCTCCCAGCAATCTTGATTCCAGCTTGTGCTTCTTCCAGCCCAGTGTTTCTTATGATGTACTATGGTGCATAAGTATGTACATATGTATGTGTGGATGTATATATCTATTTTTCAGTACTCAGCACATATAATTGTGTACATTTTAAATGCTGAGTATTGAAAATATGCATAACATAAACATTGTATAATATAATTTGATGTTATGGAATATATTTTTATAATTTATACTAATATTAATACATGGTATTAATATATTTATTATGTGTTACAGATGCCGAGTACTGAAAACAAACTTCCTAACTCATATTCTAATGAAGAAGACTGGAGTAGGTACAGACCCATTTATATTGAGAAAAATGATAGGGAGTCTATATAACTCAATGCTGTGTTTCTTTTTAAAACTATGAAAAAGTGTTTTGTTCCCTGAACCTCAAACTCATTTTCTTGGACACAGTGTTCTTTTACTTAGCAGTGTCTTTGTGAAAATTATCAATGCAACACTATTAATCATTTAGGCAGTTGGTATAAGAAAGAGCTTTTAGGAGATTTGTGTTGATGTACAATTCAGAAATAATAATTTGCTCACTGTGCTCCACAAGATGCCTGTCATTTCATTCAAATGAACCACAGACACATCTTACATTTTTTACATACATCTAAAATTGGAATGTTTGGTGTATGTTTCTTTAATAAGCCTTATCATATTTATAATTTAGAGCTATGAGGATAATATGTAGGTTCTTTGGGTGAAAGATTAAAGGTAAAATAACGGAAATGTTATCTTTCAATTCTCTGAAGTGGCTTGGTTTTTATCGATTAATAATGCCAAATAGCAGGGAAATGTTCAACTGAAATTTGCAAAAGATACTAGAAAATTAAAAAATTCCTATAAACTAAAAAGTTTCAGAATGTGTAAGATGTTACCTGTGATGACTATGAATTTATGAATATGGGACTGGCTAGTTAAATTTTATTTTAGTATCTTGTGGTGCTATACTTATCGTGTGGTCTTTGGTTATAAGTTAGCTGAGATATTTACTATAAGATTATCTGGAAAAAGGCACACTTTTAATTTAAGTTAGTTAAACCACTGTGCTGTGCTCAGGCACCCAGTCATTTCCCACTCTTTGTGATCCCATGGGCTGTAGCCTACCAGACTCCTCTGTCCATGGGGATTTTCCAGGCAAAAATATTAGAGTGGGTTGCCATGCCCTCCTCCAGAGGATCTTCCCAACCCAAGGATTGAACCCAGGTCTTCCACACTTCAGGCAGATTCTTTTACCACCTATGGCACCAGGGAAGCCCAGTTAAATTGCCAATGCTTGTATTTAGGAAAAATGAGTTTACGTGAGGGAAAAAAACCTGGCAAAGTTTTTGTGTATGGTATTCATTTAGAGGATGAACATTTGAGGTAATCTGTCATCTCACGTTGCATGCTAAGCCCCTCAGTCGTCTCTGACTCTTTGAGAGCCTATGGACCATAGCCTGCCAGGCTCCTCTGTCCATAGGATTTCCCAGGCAAGAATACTGGAGTGGATTGCCATGCCCTTCTCCAGAGGATCTTCCTGACCCAGGGACTGCCAAAAATAAATTTGTCTTTTTCTTATCAAAATTATTATTATTGTCTCAATTCAGTTTTTAAAAATGTTGAATTAAAAAAAATTGCTCTGGTCTAGGTAGTGCCAAGTAAACTCAGAATTGTCCTTTTCCCAACTTAGTCATTTTTTCTTATGAAATCTTTACACATGTGTGCTTTAACAAGAAAGACAAGGTTCTGCCCTTTCAATGACTGTCCCAGCAAACAACCAAAATCTTGAATAATTACTTTAGGTGTTCAGATCATCTAAAGCTGCACCTGTTGGTGCCAGTGTAAGGAAGGCTAAAGTCAGAGGGGCTGAGGGTCAGTTACTCTCAGTGGCATCACATCAGTCTGTGGCTTGTCATGACATAAAACCACAGTGTCACTGAAGAGTGTAAGTCCTTGGAAAGAAGTGGTACCAAGTATAGATAAGAAGCCGAGGTTCAAACTGTCTGGGCTGAAATTGGCTTCATCATTCACCAGATGGCTGACCTCGAGCAAGCTACTTAATAACTCTGTGCTTTACTCCCTTCATATCTGAATGAGAATAAAAGTGGTACCTATCTCATTCAGTTCAGTTCAGTTCAATTCAGTCACTCAGTCGTGTCCGACTCTTTGCGACCCCATGAATCGCAGCACGGCCAGGTGTCCGTGTCCATCACCAGCTCCCAGAGTTCACTCAGACTCACGTCCATCGAGTACGTGATGCCATCCAGCCATCTCATCCTCTGTCGTCCCCTTCTCCTCCTGCCCCCGATCCCTCCCAGCATCAGAGTCTTTTCCAATGAGTCAACTCTTCGCATGAGGTGGCCTAAGTAATGGAGCTTCAGCTTTAGCATCATTCCTTCCAAAGAAATCCCAGGGTTGATCTCCTTCAGAATGGACTGGTTGGATCTCCTTGCAGTCCAAGGGACTCTCAAGAGTCTTCTCCAACCCACAGTTCAAAAGCATCAATTCTTCAGCGCTCAGCCTTCTTCACAGTCCAACTCTCACATCCAGTTACATGACCACAGGCAAACCATAGGCCCTTGACTAGACAGACGCATTAGCAGCAAAGTCATGTTTCTGCTTTTGAATATGCTATCTAGG
>NW_017212473.1:0-16564 GCF_001704415.2 Capra hircus
CTCTAATGAATTTTTTTACTTGCAAAGCTAGTGATAGAACCAAAGGCCAATATCTACATCAAACAGGAGGAATGGAATGGAAACTGTAAACAATTTATGGAATAGCATTTCCGTGCTCCTATTCAGTCAAACGGACATTCCAAAGGATGTGATTTTTCTGAAAGTTTATTTCGGAAACTTGGAAGTGGATGACTGCAAACAATAAAACGAATAATATATTGATACATAATACGAATAATATACAGTGGGTCATTCTTTTTTCTATTCTGCCACAGCTAACTGACTGGAAGTCAGTTGTCGTAACTACTACTAACAGAAGACCCTCACCGATGAGTGAAGATATATAGGAAAATCCATAATAGATCTAAAAACCGTCAAAGATAAAATGGTCATGAAAAAATACAGTGACAGTTTAGTTGGTATAAGAAACAGGATGATTATGAAAGCAAAGCCAACAATCATGGATAGGCCATGGAAGCCCGTGGCTGTCACGAGTGTTGACTTGTATCCTTCATCTGAGGTTGTTAAAAGTGCGTGGTAAAATCCAGAGGTTTGCAGCAGTGGTAACCTCCTGAGCAGACTGAAATCCAAAGGGTTTCCAGAATATCCTGACGATTTCCATCTACTAGGCTGTGGTGAGCTCAAGCAATACATACTCCAGAGGACAGAAGACAGACGTCTACTGCACTTAGGGAGAAAGGGAATGTTGCTGCTCGGCCTAGTACAAGTGTAGAAGCAACACCTCGGTGATTCGATCTTTAAAGACTCCATACATATGAGAAAGACTGGTATGAATAATCCTTCAGAAGCGCCTTCTCAGACCTCCTCCCATCATAAGCACAAGCATAATGAAAACACTGAGTTTTCATGGGCTCACGCAAAATTAGACTCACTTATGACTTTGCTTTGAGAAGAGTTGAACTACTCATTGTTTAAGAGAAATGACCCTTTCTTCTCTGAAGACTTGTGAATCATTCATAGGGTGTGGTGAATAAACTACTTAAGGATCTAATCCATAAAAATGCGATAGGCTAAGCACAGAGATGTTTTTCTCCCTTTCTCAAAGGATGGAACATTTTGTATTTGCACTGACTTTATGTCTTGACTTCATGTACAATTAGATATTGATTTTTTTAGTTGACATACAATAGGACTAAAAATATCGATATAATACTGATAACTCATGTTGGTATGTGTGGTTGTCACATAGGATTCACAGGAGATTTAGATTCACAGTTGTCAACGTAAAGGATGAATGCTATTTAGCTTCTTCGTGACTCTAGACCACGAATGAAGAGTTTTCCTCAACATATTTCACTGAGGGAAATACAAGGATGATAGGCATAATACTATGCTTCGACTCACGGATATCGAAGCATTGTTCACAATACAGATCTGATTTTCGAAATCAGGGTTCTTTCAGTGTCCTTGAACAGCATTTGTTTTTCTGGATACAGAAGAAAAAACTCATGAGTATCAAACTGGTTCCCAGAAAACATGTGTATGAATTGTTATCTTCCTGAACCAGGGATCAAACCCACATCACTTCCACCTCCTGCACTGGTAGGCAGAGTATTTCTTGATCAACTGCGCCACCTGGGAATCGACATACATTTCAAGGACCACTGCCATCAGCTTCTACTGTTCATGACCAAACTAGGAGAAACAACATTGGAAGAAGGACTCATAAGGGTACTCATAGGAAGTACTCATAAGTCAAGGAACCGTTCTACTGGTCCTCTCTTATTACTGGGACAAGTCAGTTCCTCCGATGATGATGGGTATAACTGAAAAATTATTACAAATGCATGGGATGCGATGTCTACATGATAAATGTGTTCCTCTTATACTATTGCTTCAGGGATGTCTACTTCTGCGCATGAACGACTGCACTACAAGGGATGCCTGCTATTCCAGCTCAAGCAACAGATAGTCAAGTGCAGATCATTGTCCTTTGTTGAAAATAATCAGCAGTTGTCAACATAGGGAACATGCCGGAGGAACCTTGGATGGAACTCTAAAAACAGGTTGCGGCCCTTTTTGCCAGGCCCTGCGATAAAATACAAATCAGAAAAAGAAAAATAGCATCGGTTTTGTCAGGACTTCCTCATCTTTTTCTTTCTCGGTAGCAGGAAGCAGACATTGAGGCCAGAGGACTGCAGGATTTCATTGTGAACTAACGTTGGGTGGGGTGGAGGCTCATCACTCTAGTAAGAATGTGGCTCACTAAAAAGCGGAATTTCATTCACTTCATGGACATAGAGTTCTAGAATCCTTCATTAAGGAATTCAAGAAGCTATATTTCCTTACACCTTCACAATCTCTTGGTTTACAAGAATGTCAATTGCTAGTCCAGCACTTATTACAATGAGTGTTACAGGTAGTATGAGTGTATAAATGATGACGAGCAATGACAGGAAGTTTATTTATTCTCTGTTGAATTCTTGATTTTTTATATAATTTTTTATAATATCCTTACAGATGTAATATTTTAGTGACATGTATAAATACACGGTTGAGTAGTGCTATGATAACTCATAGTGTTGCACAATAAATATCATGGTTATTATGTGCTTTTCATATATTCCTTTGGAGATTCTCTTGCATTATACATCATCATAAGATATTTAATAGTTTCCTAAACTGTACAGTAGGTCCTTGTGGCTTCTTTTATATATGGTAATGTATTTGTTAATAATTCAAACAAAAACTTGGTACACAAATATTCATAGTGACATTCACAATAGCTCAAAGGTAGAACTCATTCAAGTGTCCGTTGGTGGGAGACTGAATATGCAACGCAAGGTATATTCAGAAGCTTGAACGGTATTCCACCATACAAAAAAGTACATTAAATGGTGCTGCCACTCTGCAAGACATTACACAAATGACTCCAAAACGAACACGTGGAAGAAATACATAGTTCGATTCCAATTTCATGCTATGTACCAAAGGATTGGGAAAGGGGGCTGAAAAAAATGGATACTCCTTCCGTCATACTCACAACAGCATGATTCACACTGGCAAACAAACAGAAGCAATCGAAGTGTCCATGGCAGCCAATTCCATAAACAACTGTGGTATACACACAATGGAATCTGATTCGGCCCTTCAAAGTCAGTAATTTCTGACAATGCGACAATGTGGACAAACCTTATGGTCATTAGATTAAGTGAAATAAACCAGACAAAAAAAGACAAACGTTCTGTGATTCCGCTCATATGAGATATCCAAACAAGTCAAATCTGTCAGAAATAGCAGAAAGTGATTCCGACCGATCGAAAAGAGTTCATGTTTCATGGACCTCAGTTTCCCTTGGAAAAACTGACTTCCCATCATATCTCCAAAACCAATTAGACAAATAACTGGAAGCTATATCCAGTCAAATGAATGTAGACATAATGTTACAGTGTACACCAACTCACTCAAACTTCTCAACAGACAAAAGGCAAAACTGTATCTGTGGCACTCAGCTTAGCTTAAAACTGTATCTACGGTACCTCCCTTCTGCTTATAAATTTAACAACAACAACAACACACTAAAGGCTATCCAAAAAGGATAGAAAACACATATAACATCAACTTTAAAAAATTAGAAATTGAAACGGTGAAAAACCTTATTCACAAAACTTAAACACAAGCCACAGGAAACTATATTTATAAAATAGATATCTGATAAAGGATTGTTCTCCAAATATACCAAAAAATCTAGAACAATCTCATAAAATATGTATACACCTAAACACCTGGCCTACAAAAATATAAAGATAGTAAATAAGCCTATCAAAAAGACTCAAACCACATAGCATTAGGAAATGACAAACTAAAATAACAGTGAGGTAGCACTGCACACCTATTAGATCCAGTCAACTCAAGAAAAGGGGGTAGGGCACAGCTTCTCCGGTGGCTCAGTGGTAAAGAATCTGCCTGACAATGCAAGACACTCTAGTTCGATCCTTACCCCAGAAGATCCCACAAGCCACAGAGAAACATAGCTGGATTTTTCCACAGCTAAACAAGGCTCACCTGTGACCTGAATCCTTCATGTCCAGCACTTACTAAACAGCTTTGAAAACATGTCCAGACAAAAAAGGATCGCATGATTATATACAACAGCTCGACTTGGAATCACTACAAACTTTCAAATATCAGGATGTCTTCAGTAGATGACAGTGTAAACAAATGGGGATACATGCAAAGTGAAGGGAGCAAATGCTACACAAAATATACCACCTCAGCATGAGGATTAGTTGGACCAATTAACTTTTATTTTTTAGGGACACATGATCATCTCTGAAACCCAAGTTCAAGACAGCTCTTCTGTGAGTCACATTTACCAGAGAAATCTCATTTCAAAGGAATCCTCTCTATATGCCAGATAGAAGGATGAGACACAGTCTTTTGAAACTCTTTTTTCTTTTCTATCGATAGGGAAAGCTAAGCCGTAAATCTGCACAGCCACCATACCCTTCCTTTCCTTTGGTTGTATTTTTTTAAATATTTGTTTCTGTTTTCATTTGGCTGCGCCAGGTCAACCTTCATTGAGGCAAGCCAGATATTTAGCTACAGCATGCAAATTCTCTGTTGTGGCATGGGAGATCTAGTTCTTGGATCAGGAAATGAACCTGGGCCTCCTTCTTTGGGAGTGTCCAGTCTCAGCCACTGACCACCAGGAAGTGCCTGTTTTGTTTTCAGATGAAGATGGAATCTAAGGTGATATCTTGGGCCATTTCAGTCACTGACTCAGTTTCCTGAGTTTGTCCAAAGCACGCACAAGGTGCACATTATTAAACTGGTTTGCAAAACAAGAAAAGGTTGTCTGCTACAACACTGTATGCTTACAATATCTAAATGGTAAATGGCATAGTATTGATTTTTCATTACTATGGGGGGAGAAAGAATGCAGGATTCATACATGTTACAACACGAATAAATATTCAAACCATCTTCAGTGAAAAAAAAAATCCACATAGAAAGGCCACCCAGAACCCTATTCACCATGTCTGCTTTCAATCCATCAAGTTTGTCCAAATAACTGAAATCTCAGTAACACTCTAAATAAAGAAAAAAGGATGAAGATGGAAACAAAGATATATTCATACACTTGAACATTGCAAAGTGGAAGTGGGGCGTGGATTACATTATAACGTAGATACCATATGATTTCCTGATTTTGGAGATTATGTGCTGGTTCTGCAGAAGGTACCCATTTTGATAAAACACATAGAGTCTTTTAGATGATGTGGCAAATGCTAGCACTTGTTCCATTGCTAGGCATTTTCTGTACATTTTAAATGACTGGAAAGTATACTAGGTTTCAAACAACCATGTCAATACCACAAAAGAAATTTAGAGTAGACAGGCAGGAAGCTTTCTGATACAGGCCAAGACTTACCCAGACGAAGTTCAAGGGAAGCTGCGATGCTCACTGCCCTTGAGGAGTCCACGTGGAATGAAGAAGTACTGTGGGAAGTCTCTTAGTAACCACCATGTCTTGGGTCCTCTGGATGACCTACTGCAGGAGAAACAGATGTTACAGATAAAACGTTCCACATCACTTCACAAAATGTTGTTAGACTACTTTCAGTAAAGCTGAATCATTTGGGATCAATTTACAATCATATAATAGACTACCATTTACAGTCCAAAAATCACTTGCATTTCTAGACACTCATAACAATCAGAAAAAAAAATTAAGAAACTCCCACTTAAATAAAACATCTAGCAACAAACTTAATCAAGAACATAAAGACCAGTAGTCAGAAACTAGAAAGCACTGATAAGAAAACCAAAGAAAACACAAATACACAGAAACTATTCCACGCTCATGCACTGGAACAATGAGGAATTAAAAGGTCCATTCCAACCAAAGTCATCAACAAATACACGGACTGCAATCACAAAATAACATTCAATGGCATTTTTCACAGAAATAGAAATATTCCTCATATTAGACTGCTACTGTTGACCAGGACCTTAAACGGCCAAAAAGACTCTGAGAAAGAGGAACACAGCTGGAGGCATCTTCCTATCCCTCTTCAAATACATCACGGAGCTGTAGTGACCACCACAGTGAGGAACTGGCAGGAACACAGACACATGGACTCCAGGAGAGAATAGAGAGCCCAGAAACGAACCCACATGTACATGGTCAGTCCTGAAAATCAAACCAGGAACGAGCGAAGAGGAAAGGACAGTCTTCTCAAGAAACAGTGACAGGAAAACGGCCACCTACACGGAAGAACATCAGTGTTCATCCTCTACATCATCTAACGCAAATCGAACTGAAAACCCACCGCTTTGCACACGGAGCTCTTTCCCCCTGAGTCCTCCGAGATGGACCTCCAGTCAGCCCTCAGCTGGACACAGGAAACGTCTACTCCGTCCTCATTTTTCGCTCTTGCAGCGCCTCCCTGCTGGTGGCACTGAGGCAACCCTGCTCCTCTCAGCCTGGATGCAGCCCTGTTATCCAGAAGCCTGAGCCCTGATGGTCCTGAGGAGACAAAGCTCCCGCCAGCTGCTCACGGGGCAGAGCCTAAAGGCAAAGCGTCCTGCGCCCGCGGGTCAGAGGGGGCTTTGGCGCCCCCCCTGCGGGCCACAGGAGAAGAGCGGGCAGCCCGGCGCTCACAGACCTCAGAGGCTCACCCAGAAGCAGCTCTGCTGCGAGCACTCAGACTGGAAGCCCAAACTGAAATGGAGCAGAATAGCTCCATGACCCTCCGCAAAACATGGCTAAGGAACAATCAGAGCCTGTATGGAATGCAGCCATAAAAAGGAACACATGTGAGTTTGTTCTAATAAAGGGAGGGAAGTCAGTCAAAGAGAGAAAAACATGGAATCTAGAAGGATGGTACTGACGAGTCTGTTCACAGAGCAGCAATGGAGGTGCAGACATAGAGAACAGACTTCAGACGAGGGTGGGAACAAGAGGAGAGGGTGAGATGAATGGAGAGAGCAGCATGGATGCAGGTACACCAACCTTTGTAAATAGACAACCAATGGAATTGGCTGTATGATTCAGGAACTCAAACTGGGGCTCAGTAGTAACCTAGAGAGTGGGAATGCGTGCGAGGTGGGAGGGAGATTCCAGAGCAAGAGGACATAGGTACACCTATGGTCAATCATGTGGATGTATGACAAATCAAACCAATATTGTAAAGCAATGATCCAATCAACTAAAAAGAAATAACTGGTTAAAAAATATGAACATACACACAAACTTGGCAACAAGGTAACTCCATTTTAAAAACATTGAAATTTTTAGAAAACTACAAACGTTCTACATGACCTTCCGGTCTGGTGATCAGGTCTAACATACACAAAACAAGCCAACTTACCCAATTATGAATACAAATGAGTTAACCATTGCCTTTTATCATTTCATACATTTACCCTGTGGAGGACCTTACTCGAGAGAACCAAAAAGAAACTGCTAAATGAACACGGACCACCCACCCTGGCAGGCAACAGAGAAAAGAAAACACTTGCAGGAGTCATCTCACAACAGGAGGTCCTGGGAAGGAACCAAGGAAACGAACAAGCTACACCAACCAGAATTCTGGAGAGGTCAGGAGATGGGAGGCTCCAGTTCAGAGGTCCTACCAACCTCCAGGATGCACTTCGCTGGAATCCATCTCGGCTGAGTGATGCGTGTGCCCCCAAGAAGGATCCCAATTCAGAATGCCTGGCAAGAGACAAACCAGAAATGAACCCGATGACCATAAAACCTGAGAGTGCGAGCACGTGACAGAGTGGTTCTCTCCGTTTCCCTCACCCTCCTGCCCTCCACCCCGGCAGCCCTTCCAATGAAGCCTCTCGCTTGGACAGCACTCTCTCCTCAGACAACTCATTGCCCAGTGTCAGACAAGAACTCACTCTCAAGCCCTGGAAGGAACCCCCTTCCTTCATCAAAAGCAATATCCAGGAGAAAAGAGCTTCCAAAACGCTATCTTGCAGAGAAGGAAATCAGACAAGGCAATGGCAGCCCGCTCCATACCATTGCCTGGAGAATCCCACGGACAGAGGAGCCTGGTAGCTGCAACCCCGGGGTCACTAAGAGTCGGACACGACTTCACTGAGTGACTTCACTTTCACTTTTCACTTTCATGTACTGGAGGAGGACATGGCAACCCCACTCCATGTTCTTGCCTGGAGAATCCCAGGGACAGAGGAGCCTGGTAGGCTGCTGTCTATGGGGTCGCGCAGAGTCAGGCACGACTGAAGCGACGTGGCCAGCAGCAGCAGAGAAGGAAATGGCACCACCTGCCAGTACTCTGGTCTCAGAATCCTAGGGACAGAGAGCTTGGTGGGGGCTACAGTCCAAAAGCAGGGCATTTCTGACGGGAGGAAACAGTCCAGGAAGCTGAGCTGTCACAAAGGCCCAGAGCTTTGATAGCACACCAGAGCTTGGCTGAGGATTCCCAGTGCCATGCCTCTTGATCCTGGCCTCTTTCACTAGATACGTGTGTGGAAAACTAGAATCTCAAATATGCCCTGGTGGTTCCATAGTCAAGAATCCACCTGCCAGTGCTGGAGATGCATGTGCGATCCTAGGATGGGAAGATGCCACATCCTATGGAGCCCGTGTGCCACAACTGCGAGCCTGTGCTCTAGATCCTGGAAGCCACGATGCCGAGTTCACATGCCGCAGCCACTGAAGCCCGTGAGCCTGTGCCCTCAACAAGAGGACACACTGCAGTGAGAAGCCTGCAAACCACTCGTTATGGCCCATGCTCACCAAAACTAGAGAAAGCCCACACACAAAAGATGCAACACAGCCAACCAATCAATACAACTCTTTTTCTAAAAAAATGCACATCTGACAAGAAACTGTACTCGAATTGTCAAGAACACTAGCAGCAAACAAGCCCATTCATAATTAGGTAAACGACTGAAATAGACACCTGGCCACTGAGGGTATACTGATAGTAAACTATCATACAAAAACATACTCAAGATACTGGTGCGATGCACGCAGAGCCCCTTGAAAGACAATCTGACAGTTTTTTTTTTTCAGTAACCACGTGGACAAGCCACTGAATTCTGTGTATGACAAGCGGTGGAAGCCAGGTATCTTACATTGGAAGGCAAAGTTCCAGATAAACAAAAGGAAACGTTACAATGTCCATGTCGTGGTGGATCAGGTTGGAGACATCATCACAAATTACCTTTAACTGAATATGTTCAAAGGTGAGCTGGAATACATGGAGATATATCTCCATGTATTGTCAGCTGAGCATATTGAGCTCCTACATGTATGTTTTAAATATCATTCTCTAATAAAAGGAACAGAAACATCTCCGATGGCCTGGTGGTAAAGAAGCTGCCTACCGATGCAGGGAACACGGGTTCAATTCCTGTGTAGAAGATTCCACACGCCCAGGGGCAATGAAGCCCTTGAACAACTCTTGACGTTTGCATGCTCCAGAGCCCAAGTTCTGCACACAGAGAAAGCACTGCAATGAGAAGCCATGGCACAGCAACTAGAAGTAGCCTCTGCTCACTACAACTAGACAAAGGAGCAATAAAGACCCAGCACAGTCAAAAATAATGTCATGTTAAAAAAAGGACAGTTCTTTGAAGAAATGACTGAGACTAGGGGTGAGACTGTAAATATATGAGCCAGGGTCATCTTCAATTATGAGAAATTAAAGAAACTAAGACAACTATCAAGCTGTCCAAACGGATACAAATGAATGACGACACAGTGTTATCTGTATACACCAGCAAATAACAATCTGAAAGGGAATTGAAACAAACAATTCCCCTTCAATCACTGTCAACATTAATAAAAGACTTTGCTATGGATGGAATGAGGATGACAAGACTGGCACACTGGAAATGATACATGATTGCTGAAAAATACCCTCAAGCCATGGACAGAGACTCCATAGCGATGACAAGACTTCAGTTGGCAATACCGTGGAATGCATCTGCCATCTGAAATGAAGATTCAATATGAATTACAAAAGGCTGAAAGGTGGCTGCTAAACCACAAAAGATGCCAGCATTCTTGGCCTCCAGAGGAGAATTCAATCCAGGGCAAGTGACGAAGCTTGATGGCTCAGAGGTTTTCTGTGAAAAAGTTTGATTCAAGTAGAAAAGAGATCGAGAGAGCTGCTGACGTAGACATTCAAAGGGGAAGAAAGAGTACCCCCTGCTAGTCTTTAGCCAGATGTTATACAGCCACTAGCAGTCTGCTAAGGAAAGAAAGACAATGTCTCAGAGAAATTGCACCAGGCCCCTCACCCACAGCATGCATTGAGATCACATTGGCAGCAGATGAGTCATCCCAGGCCAGAAAATGATGGACATGAATCTTGAAGAAAGGCAGATTCCAAGCAAATATATAGTTTCATTCACAGAGGTTAAGAGAACCAGGTATGAGTAAGACAAACCGGTTTGTCGAGTCGTTTCTGAGCCCTTAGGGGGAACTGACCTGAAGACATTAACATACCTTAAGACAAACATTTCCATAAGAACAATGCATTGCTTAGTTCAAGGTTTGAGAAAAGTTAAATTCAGGTGAGCCAGGAGTTGTCATGGCAACACAGAATTTTCAGAGAACCTTCTTTTACATTTGTATCAAGATGGAGAAAAAAAAAACCGCAGCCCTCTTGGTCTCCTCCTGCCTCTTAAGAGAGAGAAAAAAACGTCTGACACTTGCAGTTTATTTTCTCTGTCTGGAGACCCCTGGCCTTCCTGCCTGTTATCCTCTCCAGGCCTGTAGGAAGCAATACACTCGGCTGCTTGGAAAAGCGCGCGGTCTGAGCTGTATGCAAAGGGGTGAAGCGGTAAAACCCTCGGCCCCAAAGGCGAGGCTTTCTGCGATCGCCATTTCAGTCGGCTCCGAGACTGCAAACAAAGGGCAGAAGACATGGTTCCCTGCTCGCCGAGTCCGAGTTCCCTTACCTGTGGTCCACAGCCCTGCCTCTGCTCGCTGGATGCCAATCGACGGGGACCCAGGAGCCACGAAACGAGCAGTCCAGCTGCAATGGCGAGCCCTGAGAGCACAACTGGGACCCCTGCCCCGAGCGCCGCCATGTTCACCCCGCCCCAGACCCGCTCCCGTGAGCCGCCCCTGACCAGCCGCCCAGGCTCGCCCCGCCCCGACGCGCGCACGTGCGCCCCGCCCCCACGCCCCTGCCAGGCCAGGCCCGCGGGACCGCGACTGCCTCCAGGGAAACACAAGGACAAGCAGATCCACCCCACCGAGACACCAAGCTTTTTCTCAGCTCATCTGTCTATGATTTAGGGATAAGAAGCAAAGATGACCTAGGACAGCCATGATATTCTATAGAGCCAGACCCTGGCGCGCAGAGGCTTGAAGAGGGCCCGGGAGCGCTGCCTGAAACAGCAAGCCTCTGTAGCATAGCGGTTAGGCAGGCTGGTAAGTCAGGCAGACTAGGGTCTGTAGCGTCAGGAGTTCAAGTCCCGGTTTAACTCTTTCCCTTTTAGGGGGCGGGGGACCACAAGAGGCGGGGCTTAGACCAGAAAAGTTTCTTTTGATTTTAGAGGTTTATTGTGAAGCTTAGGGTTAGGGTTCGGGCAACCCCCAACTCGCTCGGTTCGGTTCGGGTTAGGGTTAGAATTCGGGGAACCCCCCTCTTCTTAGAGTTCGGTTTGGGTTAGGGTTCAGGTCAGGGTCAGGGTTCAGGTTACGGTTAGGCTTAAAGTGAGCGCTAATGGGCCATAGTTCTTTATTAGCCTGCCCTGGCGGGCGAGCTTGAAGAGTGCCTGGGAGCAGCATGAAACCCGGGGCTTTGTTAGCATAGCGGTTAGGCTGACGGCCGAGTAAACATGCAATCTGGCTTTGGGTCAGAAGTTCCAGTCCGGGCTTGCCTTTTTTGCTTTGAGCGGATGGGGGACGCAAGGGCGGGGCTTAGGCCAGAAAAGTTTCTTTTTCTTTTAGAGTTTTATTGTTAGGGTTAGGGTTAGGGTTAGGGTGCCGGCATCCCTCAACTTGTTAGGTTCAGGTTCAGAGTTCGGGTTACGGAATCCCCTCCCTTCTTAGGTTTGGATTCGGTTCGGTAGGGTTCAGGTTCGGTTGGGGTTTGGAGTCAGGGTTTGGGTTCCGGGTTCGCGGTTCTCGTTGGGTTTGGGTTCCGATTAGGGGTTCAAGTTCAGCTTAGGGTTTGGGTTTGGGATCAGGTTATGGTTCTCGGTTCAGATTAGGGGTTGCAGTTGGGTTTGGGTTTGAGGATCGGGGTTAAGGTTTGGGGTTTGGGGCTCGCGGTTTGAGTTTGGGCTTGGGTTTGGGGTTTGGGATCAGGTTAGGGGTTCTCGGATTGGTTTAGAGGTTCGCAGTTGGGGTTTGGGGTTTGAGGTTAGGGTTAGGGGTTGGGGTTTGAGGGGTTGGGGTTGGGGGGTTAGGGGTTTGGGGTTTGGAGTTTGGGATTTGGGTGAGGGTTCGCGGTTTGGGGTTCCAGTTATGGGTTTGGGGTTTGGGTTGAGGGTTGGGGTTGGGGATTAGGGTTCGGTTTCTGGGTTGACGGTTTGGGTTAGGGATTAGGGGTTTAGGATTTGGGTTTGGGTTTGGGGATTGGGTTTGAGGTTCCGATTAGGGGTTGAGTATGTGAGGTTTGTGGTTCGGGGGTCGAGATTTGAGGTTTGGGGTTTGGGGTTCAGGGGATTGGGTTCATGGTTTGGGGTTGGGGGTGTGAGGTGCAGTTTCGAGTTTTGCTGTTCGGGTTAGGAATTAGGGGTTGGCAGTTCGGGGTTCGGCTTAGAGGTTTGGGTGTGCGGTTTTGGATTTGAGGTTTGGGTTCCGGTTAGGGGTTTGGGGTTTGGGGTTCGGGTTAGCAGTTGGAGTTTGGTTTGGGGGTTGGGTTTCGGGTTTAGGGTTCGGTTTTGGTGTTGCGGTTTGGGATTGGGTTTGGATTGGGGTTCAGGTTAGGGTTTGCGATTCGGGTTCGCGGTTTGGGTTCGGGTTCGGGGTGTGGCGGGGGTACAGTTAGGGGTTTGGGTTCAGGGTTTGGGGTTCGGTTTAGGGTCGTGTGCGGTTTGGGTTTGGTTTGGGTTCGGGCTAGTGGTTTGGGGTTCGGGGTTGGTTCTGGATTGGGTTCGGAGTTATTGGATTCGGGATTTGGCTACGTGTTTCAGGTATTTGCGGTTCGGGGCTGAGGTCGGGGTTTGGTTTGGGTTAGGGCTCGGGTAGGGTTTGGTTAGGGTTAGCGGTTCACGGTACGGGTTAGGTGTTTGGGGTTCGGAGTTTGGGATTGGTTAGGCGTTTTGAGTTCGGGTAAGGGTTTGGAGTTCCCTGTTCAGGTTTGGGGTTTGCGGTTGGGATAGGGGTTCAGATTCAGGATATGGTTTGGGGTTCGGTTACCATGTTTGGGTATGTGGTTCGGGGTTGGGTATGTGGTTCATTGTTTGGGGTTTGAAAGCCCTCCTTGCAGGAGCTAGGTGCGCCTCCAGTACGCAGAGCTCTGGCTCTGCTCAGAGCCCGATCTGGCAGAGTTCCGTCCGAGGCTGCTCTGCCATGGCGAGCCTTGCCCAGACTTACCTTGCTTTTAGGCTCCCTCCCTAGGAAGGAGCAGCTGTGGAGGCTGGAGACGCCACTGGCGCCTTCCTGGCTTCAGCTTCCCCTGCCTTGCCTTTGCACTTAGGTCCCAAGCGTCCTTGAGGAGGCTCAGGGCTGGTGGGTTGCACACTACCAAGGGCTCCAGCAGTGAGAGTTCTGTAGGAGGATCGAAGGCAACAGCAGGGCTCCTTCAGCGGTTGCTTGGCCGCCAGATCAGCGCCACACGGAGAGCACCAGGTTCCAAGGGCCCCTGGCTGGGTTTTCAGCCCCGCACACAGAGGCTGATTCCTGGGTGCCTAGAAAGTGTGTGACAGACGTAGGTTCCCTAGCACTCTCCTCCCCAGCAGAGACATGTGCAGGTGGTTGGGGCCTGATCCTGCGTGTCTGGGTTCCTGCCCACAGCCCCAACTCAGGGGAAGCAGCCCCTGAGGCAAGACCTGCTGGAGGAGCCCTGCGCCCCCGCCTGATAGGCGAGTGCACAGCCAGCAGGGAAGCGAGCCTCCTCGGGGGAAGAGGAGGCAGCCAGCCCCGTCAAGGAAAGCCCTGCTTGCACGGAGCTAAGTGCGCCTCCAGTACGGCAGAGCTCTAGCTCTGCTCAGAGCCCCGATCTGGCCAGGGCGCGAGGCTGCTCTGCCGGGGCTAGCCTTGCCCAGACTTGCCTTGCTTTTAGGCTGCCTCTCCAGGAAGGAGCAGGCAGCAGGAGCCTGGAGTCGCCACTGGCGCCTTTCTTGCCTCAGCTCCAATCCTGCCTTGCCTTTGCACTTAGGTCCCAGTCCTCCTTAAGGAGAGCTTAGGGGCTGGTGGGTTGCACACTGCCAAGGGCTCCAGCAGTGAGAATTCTGTCAGAGGGAAGGGGAAGGGCAACTGCAGGGCTCCTCCAGCGGTTGCTTGGCCGCCCAGATTCAGCGCCACACGGAGAGCACCAGGCTCCCAGGGCCCCTGGCTGGGTTTTCAGCCCCGCACACACGGAGGCTGATTCCTTGGGTGCCAGAAAGTGTATGACAGACGTAGGTTCCCTAGCACTCTCCTCCCCAGCAGAGACATGTGCAGGTGTTTGGGGCCTGATCCTGCGTGTCTGGGTTCCTGCCCACAGCCCCAACTCAGGGGAAGCAGCCCCTGAGGCAAGACCTGCTGGAGGAGCCCTGCGCCCCCGCCTGATAGGCGAGTGCACAGCCAGCAGGGAAGCGAGCCTCCTCGGGGGAAGAGGAGGCAGCAAGTCCCCGTCAAGCTGAAATCCCTGCTTACACGAAGCTAAGTGCGACTCCAGTACGGCAGATCTCTAGCTCTGTTCAGAGGCCGATCTGGCAGAGTTCCTGGCACCAAGATGCTCTGCCATAGGCGAGCCTTGCGCAGACTTGCCTTGCTTTAAGGCTCCCTCCCCAGGAAGGAGCAGGCTGTGTGAGGCTCGGAAACGCCACTGGCGCCTTCCTGGCTTCAGCTCTACCCCTGCCTTGCCTTTGCACTTAGGTCCCAAGCGTCCTTGAGGAGGGCTTAGGGGCTGGTGGGTTGCACACTGCCAAGGGCTCCAGCAGTGAAAGCTCTGTCAGAGGGAAGCGAAGGGCAACAGCAGGGCTCCTTCAGCGGTTCCTTGGCCGCCCAGACAAAGCTCCGCACGGAGAGCACCAGGTTCCAAGGGCCCCTGGCTGGGTTTTGCATCCCCACACTCCAGAGGCTGACTCCGTGGGTGCCTAGAAAGTGTGTGAGAGACGTAGGTTCCCTAGCACTCTCCTCCCCAGCAGAGACATGTGCAGGTGGTTGGGGCCTTATCCTGCGTGTCTGGGTTCCCGCCCACAGCCTCAACTCAGGGGAAGCAGCCCCTGAGGCAAGACCTGCTGGAGGAGCCCTGCGCGCCCGCCTGATAGGCGAGAGCACAGCCAGCAGTGTAGCGAGCCTCCTCGGGAGAAGAGGAGGCAGCCGAGCCCAGTCAAGAGGAAAGCCCTGCTTGCACGGAGCTAAGTGCGCCTCCAGTACGGCAGAGCTCTAGCTCTGCTCAGAGCCCCGATCTGGCAGAGTTTCTGGCGCGAGGCTGCTCGGCCGGGGGCTCGCCTTGCCCAGACTTGCCTTGCTTTTAGGCTCCCTCCCAGGAAGGAGCTGTCTGAGCGAGCCTGGGAGACGCCACTGGTGCCTTCCTTGCCTCAGCTCCAATCCTGCCTTGCCTTTGCACATAGGTGCCAGGCGTCGTTGGGGAGGGCTTAGGGGTGGTGGGTTGCACACTGCCAAGGGCTTCAGCAGTGAGAGCTCTGTCAGAGGGAAGGGAAGGGCAACTGCAGGGCTCCTCCAGCGGTTTCTAGGCCGCCTAGAATCAGCGCCGCACGAGAGCACCAGGCTCCCAGGGCCCCTGGCTGGGGTTTTCAGCCCCGCACACACGGAGGCTGATTCCTTGGGTGCCCAGAAAGTGTATGACAGACGTAGGTTCCCTAGCACTCTCCTCCCCAGCAGAGACATGTGCAGGTGGTTGGGGCCTGATCCTGCGTGTCTGGGTTCCTGCCCACAGCCCCAACTCAGGGGAAGCAGCCCCTGAGGCAAGACCTGCTGGAGGAGCCCTGCGCCCCGCCTGATAGGCGAGTGCACAGCCAGCAGGGAAGCGAGCCTCCTCGGGGAAGAGGAGGCAGCCCAGCCCCGTCAAGTTGAAAGCCCTGCTTGCACGGAGCTAAGTGCGCCTCCAGTACGGCAGAGCTCTAGCTCTGCTCAGAGCCCCGATCTGGCAGAGTTCCTGGCGCGAGGCTGCTCTGCCGGGGGCTAGCCTTGCCCAGACTTGCCTTGCTTTTAGGCTGCCTCTCCAGGAAGGAGCAGGCAGCAGGAGCCTGGGAGTCGCCACTGGCGCCTTTCTTGCCTCAGCTCCAATCCTGCCTTGCCTTTGCACTTAGGTCCCAGTCCTCCTTAAGGAGAGCTTAGGGGCTGGTGGGTTGCACACTGCCAAGGGCTCCAGCAGTGAGAATTCTGTCAGAGGGAAGGGAAGGGGCAACTGCAGGGCTCCTCCAGCGTTGCTTGCTTGGCCCAGATTCAGCGCCACACGGAGAGCACCAGGCTCCCAGGTCCCCT
>NW_017212474.1:0-16563 GCF_001704415.2 Capra hircus
GAGACTGAATTTACCGCGCTGATCTGTCTCTCTCCGTTTTTGATGCCCCCTTTATCCCTCTGCGACCTCTGTCTCCATTCCTCCTCTTCTCTTTCATCGGTATGCCAACTGAAGTCTTGTCATCGCTATGGAGTCTCTGTCCATGGCTTGAGGGTATTTTTCAGCAATCATGTATCATTTCCAGTGTGCCAGTCTTGTCATCCCTCATTCCATCCATAGCAAAGTCTTTTATTAATGTTGACATGATTGAAGGGGAATTGTTTGTTTCAATTCCCTTTCAGATTGTTATTTTGCTGGTGTATACAGATAACACTGTGTCGTCATTCATTTGTATCCGTTTGGACAGCTTGATAGTTGTCTTTAGTTTCTTAATTTCTCATAATTGAAGATGACCCTGGCTCATATATTTACAGTCGCCACCCTAGTCTCAGTCAATTTCTTCAAAGGAACTGTCCTTTTTTTAACATGACATTATTTTTTGACTGTGCTGGGTCTTTATTGCTCCTTTGTCTAGTTGTAGTGAGCAGAGGCTACCTTCTAGTTGCTGTGCCATGGCTTCTCATTGCAGTGCTTTCTCTGTGTGCAGAACTTGGGCTCTGGAGCATGCAAACGTCAAGAGTTGTTTCAAGGGCTTCATTGCCCCTGGGCGTGTGGAATCTTCTACACAGGAATTGAACCCGGTGTTCCCTGCATCGGTAGGCAGCTTCTTTACCACCAGGCCATCGGAGATGTTTCCTGTTCCCTTTTATTAGAGAATGATATTTAAAACATACATGTAGGAGCTCAATATGCTCAGCTGACAATACATGGAGATATATCTCCATGTATTCCAGCTCACCTTTGAACATATTCAGTTAAAGGTAATTTGTGATGATGTCTCCAAACCTGATCCACCACGACATGGACATTGTAACGTTTCCTTTTGTTTATCTGGAACTTTGCCTTCCAATGGTAAGATACCTGGCTTCCACCGCTTGTCATACACAGAATTCAGTGCTTGTCCCACGTGGTTACTGAAAAAAAAAAAAAACTGTCAGATTGTCTTTCAAAGGGGGCTCTGCGTGCATCGCACCAGTATCTTGAGTATGTTTTTGTATGATAGTTTACTATCAGTATACCCTCAGTGGCCAGGTGTCTATTTCAGTCGTTACCAATTATGAATGGGCTTGTTTGCTCTAGTGTTCTTGGACAATTCGAGTACAGTTTCTTTGTCAGATGTGCATTTGTTTAGGAAAAGAGTTTTATTTGATTGTTGGCTGTGTTGCATCTTTGTGTGTGGGCTTTTCTCTAGTTTTGGTGAGCATGGGCCATAACGAGTGGTTTGCAGGCTTCTCACTGCAGTGTGTCCTCTTGTTGAGGGCACAGGCTCACGGGGCTTCAGTGGCTGCGGCATGTGAACTCGGCATCGTGGCTTCCAGGATCTAGAGCACAGGCTCGGGCAGTTGTGGCACAACGGGCTCCCATAGGATGTGGCATCTTCCCATCCTAGGGATTCGCACATGCATCTCCAGCACTGGCAGGTGGATTCTTGACTATGGAACCACCAGGGCATATTTGAGATTCTAGTTTTCCACACACGTATCTAGTGAAAGAGGCCAGGATCAAGAGGCATGGCAGCTGGGAATCCTCAGCCACAGCTCTGGTGTGCTATCCAAAGCTCTGGGGCCTTTGGTGAGCAGCTCAGCTTCCCTGGGACTGTTTCCTCCCGTCAGAAATGCCCTGCTTTTGGACTGTAGCCCACCAAGCTCCTCTGTCCCTAGGATTTCTGAGACCAGAGTACTGCAGGTGGTGCCATTTCCTTCTCTGCTGCTGCTGCCACGTCGCTTCAGTCGTGCCTGACTCTGCGCGACCCCATAGACAGCAGCCTACCAGGCTCCTCTGTCCCTGGGATTCTCCAGGCAAGAACACTGGAGTGGGTTGCCATGTCCTCCTCCAGTACATGAAAGTGAAAAGTGAAAGTGAAGTCACTCAGTGAAGTCGTGTCCGACTCTTAGTGACGCCCGGGGTTGCAGCCTACCAGGCTCCTCTGTCCGTGGGATTCTCCAGGCAATGGTACTGGAGCGGGCTGCCATTGCCTTGTCTGATTTCCTTCTCTGCAAGATAGCGTTTTGAAGCTCTTTTCTCCTGGATATTGCTTTTGATGAAGGAAGGGGGTTCCCTTCCAGGGCTTGAGAGTGAGTTCTTGTCTGACACTGGGCAATGAGTTGTCTGAGGAGAGGAGTGCTGTCCAAGCGAGAGGCTTCATTGGAAGGGCTGCCGGGGTGGAGGGCAGGAGGGTGAGGGAAACGGAGAGAACCACTCTGTCACGTGGCTCAGCACTCTCAGGTTTTATGGTCATCGGGTTCATTTCTGGTTTGTCTCTTGCCAGGCATTCTGAATTGGGATCCTTCTTGGGGGCACACGCATCACTCAGCCGAGATGGATTCCAGCGAAGTGCATCCTGGGAGGTTGGTAGGACCTCTGAACTGGAGCCTCCCATCTCCTGACCTCTCCAGAATTCTTGGTTGGTGGTAGCTTGTTCGTTCCTTGTTCCTTCCCAGGACCTCCTGTTGTGAGATGACTCCTGCAAGTGTTTTCTTTTCTCTGTTGCCTGGCCAGGGTGGGTGGTCCGTGGTTCATTTAGCAGTTTCTTTTTGGTTCTCTCGAGTAAGGTCCTCCACAGGGTAAATGTATGAAATGATAAAAGGCAATGTGTTAACTCATTTGTATTCATAATTGGGTAAGTTGGCTTGTTTTGTGTATGTTAGACCTGATCACCAGACCGAAGGTCATGGAGAACGTTTGTAGTTTTCTAAAATTTCAATAGTTTTTAAAATGGAGTTACCTTGTTGCAAAGTTTGTGTGTATGTTCATATTTTTTTAAACAGTTATTTCTTTTTAGTTGATTGATCATTGCTTTACAATATTGGTTTGATTTGTCATACATCCACATGAATTGACCATAGGTGTACCTATGTCCTCTTGCTCTGGAATCTCCCTCCACCTCGCACGCATTCCCACCTCTCTAGGTTACTACTGAGCCCCAGTTTGAGTTCCCTGAATCATACAGCAAATTCCCATTGGTTGTCCTATTTACAAAGGTTGGTGTACCTGCATCCATGCTGCTCTCTCCATTCATCTCACCCTCTCCCTCTTGTTCCCCACCCTCGTCTGTAAGTC
This sequence comes from Capra hircus, assembly GCF_001704415.2. Lineage (NCBI taxonomy): Eukaryota > Metazoa > Chordata > Mammalia > Artiodactyla > Bovidae > Capra > Capra hircus. The sequence continues at coordinate 3,160 of NW_017212474.1, forward strand.
TGTTCTCTATGTCTGCACCTCCATTGCTGCTCTGTGAACAGACTCGTCAGTACCATCCTTCTAGATTCCAATGTTTTTCTCTCTTTGACTGACTTCCCTCCCCTTTATTAGAACAAACTCACATGTGTTCCTTTTTATGGCTGCCATTCCATACAGGCTCTGATTGTTCCTTAGCCATGTTTTTGCGGGAGGGTCATGGAGCTATTCTGCTCCATTTCAGTTTGGGCTTCCAGTCTGAGTGCTCGCAGCAGAGCTGCTTCTGGGTGAGCCCTCTGAGGTCTGTGAGCGCCGGGCTGCCCGCTCTTCTCCTGTGGCCCGCAGGGGGGCGCCAAAGCCCCCTCTGACCCCGCGGGCGCAGGACGCTTTGCCTTTAGGCTCTGCCCCGTGAGCAGCTGGCGGGAGCTTTGGTCTCCTCAGGACCATCAGGGCTCAGGCTTCTGGATAACAGGGCTGCATCCAGGCTGAGAGGAGCAGGGTTGCCTCAGTGCCCACCAGCAGGGAGGCGCTGCAAGAGCGAAAAATGAGGACGGAGTAGACGTTTCCTGTGTCCAGCTGAGGGCTGACTGGAGGTCCATCTCGGAGGACTCAGGGGGAAAGAGCTCCGTGGTGCAAAGCGGTGGGTTTTCAGTTCGATTTGCGTTAGATGATGTAGAGGATGAACACTGATGTTCTTCCGTGTAGGTGGGCCGTTTTCCTGTCACTGTTTCTTGAGAAGACTGTCCTTTCCTCTTCGCTCGTTCCTGGTTTGATTTTCAGGAACTGACCATGTACATGTGGGTTCGTTTCTGGGCTCTCTATTCTCTCCTGGAGTCCATGTGTCTGTGTTCCTGCCAGTTCCTCACTGTGGTGGTCACTACAGCTCCGTGATGTAGTTTGAAGAGGGATAGGAAGATGCCTCCAGCTGTGTTCCTCTTTCTCAGAGTCTTTTTGGGCCGTTTAAGGTCCTGGTCAACAGTAGCAGTCTAATATGAGGAATATTTCTATTTCTGTGAAAAATGCCATTGAATGTTATTTTGTGATTGCAGTCCGTGTATTTGTTGATGACTTTGGTTGGAATGGACCTTTTAATTCCTCATTGTTCCAGTGCATGAGCGTGGAATAGTTTTCTGTGTATTTGTGTTTTCTTTGGTTTCTTTATCAGTGCTTTCTAGTTTTTCTGACTACTGGTCTTTTATGTTCTTTGATTAAGTTTGTTGCTAGATGTTTTATTTAAGTGGGAGTTTCTTAATTTTTTTTTCTGATTGTTATGAGTGTCTAGAAATGCAAGTGATTTTTTGGGACTGTAAATGGTAGTCTATTATATGATTGTAAATTGATCCCAAATGATTCAGCTTTACTGAAAGTAGTCTAACAACATTTTGTGAAGTGATGTGGAACGTTTTATCTGTAACATCTGTTTCTCCCTGCAGTAGGTCATCCAGAGGACCCAAGACATGGTGGTTACTAAGAGACTTCCCACAGTACTTCTTCATTCCACGTGGACTCCTTCAAGGGCAGTGAGCATCGCAGCTTCCCTTGAACTTCGTCTGGGTAAGTCTTGGCCTGTATCAGAAAGCTTCCTGCCTGTCTACTCTAAATTTCTTTTGTGGTATTGACATGGTTGTTTTGAAACCTAGTATACTTTCCAGTCATTTAAAATGTACAGAAAATGCCTAGCAATGGGAACAAGTGCTAGCATTTGCCACATCATCTAAAAGACTCTATGTGTTTTATCCAAAATGGGTACCTTCTGCAGAACCAGCACATAATCTCCAAAATCAGGAAATCATATGGTATCTACGTTATAATGTAATCCACCGCCCCCACTTCCACTTTGCAATGTTCAAGTGTATGAATATATCTTTTGTTTCCATCTTCATCCTTTTTTCTTTATTTAGAGTGTTACTGAGATTTTCAGTTATTTGGACAAACTTGATGGATTGAAAGCAGACATGGTGAATAAGGGTTCTGGGTGGCCTTTTCTATGTGGATTTTTTTTTTCACTGAAGATGGTTTGAATATTTATTCGTGTTGTAACATGTATGAATCCTGCATTCTTTCTCCCCCCCATAGTAATGAAAAATCAATACTATGCCATTTACCATTTAGATATTTGTAAGCATACAGTGTTGTAGCAGACAACCTTTTCTTGTTTTGCAAACCAGTTTAATAATGTGCACCTTGTGCGTGCTTTGGACAAACTCAGGAAACTGAGTCAGTGACTGAAATGGCCCAAGATATCACCTTAGATTCCATCTTCATCTGAAAACAAAACAGGCACTTCCTGGTGGTCCAGTGGCTGAGACTGGACACTCCCAAAGAAGGAGGCCCAGGTTCATTTCCTGATCCAAGAACTAGATCTCCCATGCCACAACAGAGAATTTGCATGCTGTAGCTAAATATCTGGCTTGCCTCAATGAAGGTTGACCTGGCGCAGCCAAATGAAAACAGAAACAAATATTTAAAAAAATACAACCAAAGGAAAGGAAGGGTATGGTGGCTGTGCAGATTTACGGCTTAGCTTTCCCTATCGATAGAAAAGAAAAAAGAGTTTCAAAAGACTGTGTCTCATCCTTCTATCTGGCATATAGAGAGGATTCCTTTGAAATGAGATTTCTCTGGTAAATGTGACTCACAGAAGAGCTGTCTTGAACTTGGGTTTCAGAGATGATCATGTGTCCTCTAAAAAAATAAAAGTTAATTGGGTCCAACTAATCCTCATGCTGAGGTGGTATATTTTGTGGTAGCATTTGCTCCCCTTCACTTTGCATGTATCCCCATTTGTTTACACTGTCATCTACTGAAGACATCCTGATATTTGAAAGTTTGTAGTGATTCCAAGTCGAGCTGTTGTATATAATCATGCGATCCTTTTTTGTCTGGACATGTTTTCAAAGCTGTTTAGTAAGTGCTGGACATGAAGGATTCAGGTCACAGGTGAGCCTTGTTTAGCTGTGGAAAAATCCAGCTATGTTTCTCTGTGGCTTGTGGGATCTTCTGGGGTAAGGGATCGAACTAGAGTGTCTTGCATTGTCAGGCAGATTCTTTACCACTGAGCCACCGGAGAAGCTGTGCCCTACCCCCTTTTCTTGAGTTGACTGGATCTAATAGGTGTGCAGTGCTACCTCACTGTTATTTTAGTTTGTCATTTCCTAATGCTATGTGGTTTTGAGTCTTTTTGATAGGCTTATTTACTATCTTTATATTTTTGTAGGCCAGGTGTTTAGGTGTATACATATTTTATGAGATTGTTCTAGATTTTTTGGTATATTTGGAGAACAATCCTTTATCAGATATCTATTTTATAAATATAGTTTCCTGTGGCTTGTGTTTAAGTTTTGTGAATAAGGTTTTTCACCGTTTCAATTTCTAATTTTTTAAAGTTGATGTTATATGTGTTTTCTATCCTTTTTTGGATAGCCTTTAGTGTGTTGTTGTTGTTGTTAAATTTTATAAGCAGAAGTGAGGTACCGTAGATACAGTTTTAAGCTAAGCTGAGGTGCCACAGATACAGTTTTGCCTTTTGTCTGTTGAGAAGTTTGAGTGAGTTTGGTGTACACTGTAACATTATGTCTACATTCATTTGACTGGATATAGCTTCCAGTTATTTGTCTAATTGGTTTTGGAGATATGATGGGAAGTCAGTTTTTCCAAGGGAAACTGAGGTCCATGAAAATGAAGTCATTTTCGATGGTCGATCAGTTTCCCTTGGAAAAACTGACTTCCCATCATATCTCCAAAACCAATTAGACAAATAACTGGAAGCTATATCCAGTCAAATGAATGTAGACATAATGTTACAGTGTACACCAAACTCACTCAAACTTCTCAACAGACAAAAGGCAAAACTGTATCTGTGGCACCTCAGCTTAGCTTAAAACTGTATCTACGGTACCTCACTTCTGCTTATAAAATTTAACAACAACAACAACACACTAAAGGCTATCCAAAAAAGGATAGAAAACACATATAACATCAACTTTAAAAAATTAGAAATTGAAACGGTGAAAAACCTTATTCACAAAACTTAAACACAAGCCACAGGAAACTATATTTATAAAATAGATATCTGATAAAGGATTGTTCTCCAAATATACCAAAAAATCTAGAACAATCTCATAAAATATGTATACACCTAAACACCTGGCCTACAAAAATATAAAGATAGTAAATAAGCCTATCAAAAAGACTCAAAACCACATAGCATTAGGAAATGACAAACTAAAATAACAGTGAGGTAGCACTGCACACCTATTAGATCCAGTCAACTCAAGAAAAGGGGGTAGGGCACAGCTTCTCCGGTGGCTCAGTGGTAAAGAATCTGCCTGACAATGCAAGACACTCTAGTTCGATCCCTTACCCCAGAAGATCCCACAAGCCACAGAGAAACATAGCTGGATTTTTCCACAGCTAAACAAGGCTCACCTGTGACCTGAATCCTTCATGTCCAGCACTTACTAAACAGCTTTGAAAACATGTCCAGACAAAAAAGGATCGCATGATTATATACAACAGCTCGACTTGGTAATCACTACAAACTTTCAAATATCAGGATGTCTTCAGTAGATGACAGTGTAAACAAATGGGGATACATGCAAAGTGAAGGGGAGCAAATGCTACCACAAAATATACCACCTCAGCATGAGGATTAGTTGGACCCAATTAACTTTTATTTTTTTAGAGGACACATGATCATCTCTGAAACCCAAGTTCAAGACAGCTCTTCTGTGAGTCACATTTACCAGAGAAATCTCATTTCAAAGGAATCCTCTCTATATGCCAGATAGAAGGATGAGACACAGTCTTTTGAAACTCTTTTTTCTTTTCTATCGATAGGGAAAGCTAAGCCGTAAATCTGCACAGCCACCATACCCTTCCTTTCCTTTGGTTGTATTTTTTTAAATATTTGTTTCTGTTTTCATTTGGCTGCGCCAGGTCAACCTTCATTGAGGCAAGCCAGATATTTAGCTACAGCATGCAAATTCTCTGTTGTGGCATGGGAGATCTAGTTCTTGGATCAGGAAATGAACCTGGGCCTCCTTCTTTGGGAGTGTCCAGTCTCAGCCACTGGACCACCAGGAAGTGCCTGTTTTGTTTTCAGATGAAGATGGAATCTAAGGTGATATCTTGGGCCATTTCAGTCACTGACTCAGTTTCCTGAGTTTGTCCAAAGCACGCACAAGGTGCACATTATTAAACTGGTTTGCAAAACAAGAAAAGGTTGTCTGCTACAACACTGTATGCTTACAAATATCTAAATGGTAAATGGCATAGTATTGATTTTTCATTACTATGGGGGGAGAAAGAATGCAGGATTCATACATGTTACAACACGAATAAATATTCAAACCATCTTCAGTGAAAAAAAAATCCACATAGAAAAGGCCACCCAGAACCCTTATTCACCATGTCTGCTTTCAATCCATCAAGTTTGTCCAAATAACTGAAAATCTCAGTAACACTCTAAATAAAGAAAAAAGGATGAAGATGGAAACAAAAGATATATTCATACACTTGAACATTGCAAAGTGGAAGTGGGGCGGTGGATTACATTATAACGTAGATACCATATGATTTCCTGATTTTGGAGATTATGTGCTGGTTCTGCAGAAGGTACCCATTTTGGCATAAAACACATAGAGTCTTTTAGATGATGTGGCAAATGCTAGCACTTGTTCCCATTGCTAGGCATTTTCTGTACATTTTAAATGACTGGAAAGTATACTAGGTTTCAAAACAACCATGTCAATACCACAAAAGAAATTTAGAGTAGACAGGCAGGAAGCTTTCTGATACAGGCCAAGACTTACCCAGACGAAGTTCAAGGGAAGCTGCGATGCTCACTGCCCTTGAAGGAGTCCACGTGGAATGAAGAAGTACTGTGGGAAGTCTCTTAGTAACCACCATGTCTTGGGTCCTCTGGATGACCTACTGCAGGAGAAACAGATGTTACAGATAAAACGTTCCACATCACTTCACAAAATGTTGTTAGACTACTTTCAGTAAAGCTGAATCATTTGGGATCAATTTACAATCATATAATAGACTACCATTTACAGTCCAAAAATCACTTGCATTTCTAGACACTCATAACAATCAGAAAAAAAAATTAAGAAACTCCCACTTAAATAAAACATCTAGCAACAAACTTAATCAAGAACATAAAAGACCAGTAGTCAGAAAACTAGAAAGCACTGATAAAGAAACCAAAGAAAACACAAATACACAGAAAACTATTCCACGCTCATGCACTGGAACAATGAGGAATTAAAAGGTCCATTCCAACCAAAGTCATCAACAAATACACGGACTGCAATCACAAAATAACATTCAATGGCATTTTTCACAGAAATAGAAATATTCCTCATATTAGACTGCTACTGTTGACCAGGACCTTAAACGGCCAAAAAGACTCTGAGAAAGAGGAACACAGCTGGAGGCATCTTCCTATCCCTCTTCAAACTACATCACGGAGCTGTAGTGACCACCACAGTGAGGAACTGGCAGGAACACAGACACATGGACTCCAGGAGAGAATAGAGAGCCCAGAAACGAACCCACATGTACATGGTCAGTTCCTGAAAATCAAACCAGGAACGAGCGAAGAGGAAAGGACAGTCTTCTCAAGAAACAGTGACAGGAAAACGGCCACCTACACGGAAGAACATCAGTGTTCATCCTCTACATCATCTAACGCAAATCGAACTGAAAACCCACCGCTTTGCACACGGAGCTCTTTCCCCCTGAGTCCTCCGAGATGGACCTCCAGTCAGCCCTCAGCTGGACACAGGAAACGTCTACTCCGTCCTCATTTTTCGCTCTTGCAGCGCCTCCCTGCTGGTGGGCACTGAGGCAACCCTGCTCCTCTCAGCCTGGATGCAGCCCTGTTATCCAGAAGCCTGAGCCCTGATGGTCCTGAGGAGACAAAGCTCCCGCCAGCTGCTCACGGGGCAGAGCCTAAAGGCAAAGCGTCCTGCGCCCGCGGGTCAGAGGGGGCTTTGGCGCCCCCCTGCGGGCCACAGGAGAAGAGCGGGCAGCCCGGCGCTCACAGACCTCAGAGGGCTCACCCAGAAGCAGCTCTGCTGCGAGCACTCAGACTGGAAGCCCAAACTGAAATGGAGCAGAATAGCTCCATGACCCTCCGCAAAACATGGCTAAGGAACAATCAGAGCCTGTATGGAATGCAGCCATAAAAAGGAACACATGTGAGTTTGTTCTAATAAAGGGGAGGGAAGTCAGTCAAAGAGAGAAAAACATGGAATCTAGAAGGATGGTACTGACGAGTCTGTTCACAGAGCAGCAATGGAGGTGCAGACATAGAGAACAGACTTACAGACGAGGGTGGGGAACAAGAGGGAGAGGGTGAGATGAATGGAGAGAGCAGCATGGATGCAGGTACACCAACCTTTGTAAATAGACAACCAATGGGAATTTGCTGTATGATTCAGGGAACTCAAACTGGGGCTCAGTAGTAACCTAGAGAGGTGGGAATGCGTGCGAGGTGGGAGGGAGATTCCAGAGCAAGAGGACATAGGTACACCTATGGTCAATTCATGTGGATGTATGACAAATCAAACCAATATTGTAAAGCAATGATCAATCAACTAAAAAGAAATAACTGTTTAAAAAAATATGAACATACACACAAACTTTGCAACAAGGTAACTCCATTTTAAAAACTATTGAAATTTTAGAAAACTACAAACGTTCTACCATGACCTTCGGTCTGGTGATCAGGTCTAACATACACAAAACAAGCCAACTTACCCAATTATGAATACAAATGAGTTAACACATTGCCTTTTATCATTTCATACATTTACCCTGTGGAGGACCTTACTCGAGAGAACCAAAAAGAAACTGCTAAATGAACCACGGACCACCCACCCTGGCCAGGCAACAGAGAAAAGAAAACACTTGCAGGAGTCATCTCACAACAGGAGGTCCTGGGAAGGAACAAGGAACGAACAAGCTACCACCAACCAGAATTCTGGAGAGGTCAGGAGATGGGAGGCTCCAGTTCAGAGGTCCTACCAACCTCCCAGGATGCACTTCGCTGGAATCCATCTCGGCTGAGTGATGCGTGTGCCCCCAAGAAGGATCCCAATTCAGAATGCCTGGCAAGAGACAAACCAGAAATGAACCCGATGACCATAAAACCTGAGAGTGCGAGCCACGTGACAGAGTGGTTCTCTCCGTTTCCCTCACCCTCCTGCCCTCCACCCCGGCAGCCCTTCCCAATGAAGCCTCTCGCTTGGACAGCACTCCTCTCCTCAGACAACTCATTGCCCAGTGTCAGACAAGAACTCACTCTCAAGCCCTGGAAGGGAACCCCCTTCCTTCATCAAAAGCAATATCCAGGAGAAAAGAGCTTCCAAAACGCTATCTTGCAGAGAAGGAAATCAGACAAGGCAATGGCAGCCCGCTCCAGTACCATTGCCTGGAGAATCCCACGGACAGAGGAGCCTGGTAGGCTGCAACCCCGGGGTCACTAAGAGTCGGACACGACTTCACTGAGTGACTTCACTTTCACTTTTCACTTTCATGTACTGGAGGAGGACATGGCAACCCACTCCAGTGTTCTTGCCTGGAGAATCCCAGGGACAGAGGAGCCTGGTAGGCTGCTGTCTATGGGGTCGCGCAGAGTCAGGCACGACTGAAGCGACGTGGCAGCAGCAGCAGAGAAGGAAATGGCACCACCTGCAGTACTCTGGTCTCAGAAATCCTAGGGACAGAGGAGCTTGGTGGGCTACAGTCCAAAAGCAGGGCATTTCTGACGGGAGGAAACAGTCCCAGGGAAGCTGAGCTGCTCACCAAGAGGCCACCAGATGGCTGAGCTGTGCTGAGGATATGGCCTCAGCCACAGCTCTGGTGTGCTATCCAAAGCTCTGGGGCCTTTGGTGAGCAGCTCAGCTTCCCTGGGACTGTTTCCTCCCGTCAGAAATGCCCTGCTTTTGGACTGTAGCCCACCAAGCTCCTCTGTCCCTAGGATTTCTGAGACCAGAGTACTGCAGGTGGTGCCATTTCCTTCTCTGCTGCTGCTGCCACGTCGCTTCAGTCGTGCCTGACTCTGCGCGACCCCATAGACAGCAGCCTACCAGGCTCCTCTGTCCCTGGGATTCTCCAGGCAAGAACACTGGAGTGGGTTGCCATGTCCTCCTCCAGTACATGAAAGTGAAAAGTGAAAGTGAAGTCACTCAGTGAAGTCGTGTCCGACTCTTAGTGACCCCGGGGTTGCAGCCTACCAGGCTCCTCTGTCCGTGGGATTCTCCAGGCAATGGTACTGGAGCGGGCTGCCATTGCCTTGTCTGATTTCCTTCTCTGCAAGATAGCGTTTTGAAGCTCTTTTCTCCTGGATATTGCTTTTGATGAAGGAAGGGGGTTCCCTTCCAGGGCTTGAGAGTGAGTTCTTGTCTGACACTGGGCAATGAGTTGTCTGAGGAGAGGAGTGCTGTCCAAGCGAGAGGCTTCATTGGGAAGGGCTGCCGGGGTGGAGGGCAGGAGGGTGAGGGAAACGGAGAGAACCACTCTGTCACGTGGCTCGCACTCTCAGGTTTTATGGTCATCGGGTTCATTTCTGGTTTGTCTCTTGCCAGGCATTCTGAATTGGGATCCTTCTTGGGGGCACACGCATCACTCAGCCGAGATGGATTCCAGCGAAGTGCATCCTGGGAGGTTGGTAGGACCTCTGAACTGGAGCCTCCCATCTCCTGACCTCTCCAGAATTCTGGTTGGTGGTAGCTTGTTCGTTCCTTGTTCCTTCCCAGGACCTCCTGTTGTGAGATGACTCCTGCAAGTGTTTTCTTTTCTCTGTTGCCTGGCCAGGGTGGGTGGTCCGTGGTTCATTTAGCAGTTTCTTTTTGGTTCTCTCGAGTAAGGTCCTCCACAGGGTAAATGTATGAAATGATAAAAGGCAATGTGTTAACTCATTTGTATTCATAATTGGGTAAGTTGGCTTGTTTTGTGTATGTTAGACCTGATCACCAGACCGAAGGTCATGTAGAACGTTTGTAGTTTTCTAAAATTTCAATAGTTTTTAAAATGGAGTTACCTTGTTGCAAAGTTTGTGTGTATGTTCATATTTTTTTAAACAGTTATTTCTTTTTAGTTGATTGATCATTGCTTTACAATATTGGTTTGATTTGTCATACATCCACATGAATTGACCATAGGTGTACCTATGTCCTCTTGCTCTGGAATCTCCCTCCCACCTCGCACGCATTCCCACCTCTCTAGGTTACTACTGAGCCCCAGTTTGAGTTCCCTGAATCATACAGCAAATTCCCATTGGTTGTCTATTTACAAAGGTTGGTGTACCTGCATCCATGCTGCTCTCTCCATTCATCTCACCCTCTCCCTCTTGTTCCCCACCCTCGTCTGTAAGTCTGTTCTCTATGTCTGCACCTCCATTGCTGCTCTGTGAACAGACTCGTCAGTACCATCCTTCTAGATTCCATGTTTTTCTCTCTTTGACTGACTTCCCTCCCCTTTATTAGAACAAACTCACATGTGTTCCTTTTTATGGCTGCATTCCATACAGGCTCTGATTGTTCCTTAGCCATGTTTTGCGGAGGGTCATGGAGCTATTCTGCTCCATTTCAGTTTGGGCTTCCAGTCTGAGTGCTCGCAGCAGAGCTGCTTCTGGGTGAGCCCTCTGAGGTCTGTGAGCGCCGGGCTGCCCGCTCTTCTCCTGTGGCCCGCAGGGGGGCGCCAAAGCCCCCTCTGACCCGCGGGCGCAGGACGCTTTGCCTTTAGGCTCTGCCCCGTGAGCAGCTGGCGGGAGCTTTGTCTCCTCAGGACCATCAGGGCTCAGGCTTCTGGATAACAGGGCTGCATCCAGGCTGAGAGGAGCAGGGTTGCCTCAGTGCCCACCAGCAGGGAGGCGCTGCAAGAGCGAAAAATGAGGACGGAGTAGACGTTTCCTGTGTCCAGCTGAGGGCTGACTGGAGGTCCATCTCGGAGGACTCAGGGGGAAAGAGCTCCGTGTGCAAAGCGGTGGGTTTTCAGTTCGATTTGCGTTAGATGATGTAGAGGATGAACACTGATGTTCTTCCGTGTAGGTGGCCGTTTTCCTGTCACTGTTTCTTGAGAAGACTGTCCTTTCCTCTTCGCTCGTTCCTGGTTTGATTTTCAGGAACTGACCATGTACATGTGGGTTCGTTTCTGGGCTCTCTATTCTCTCCTGGAGTCCATGTGTCTGTGTTCCTGCCAGTTCCTCACTGTGGTGGTCACTACAGCTCCGTGATGTAGTTTGAAGAGGGATAGGAAGATGCCTCCAGCTGTGTTCCTCTTTCTCAGAGTCTTTTTGGCCGTTTAAGGTCCTGGTCAACAGTAGCAGTCTAATATGAGGAATATTTCTATTTCTGTGAAAAATGCCATTGAATGTTATTTTGTGATTGCAGTCCGTGTATTTGTTGATGACTTTGGTTGGAATGGACCTTTTAATTCCTCATTGTTCCAGTGCATGAGCGTGGAATAGTTTTCTGTGTATTTGTGTTTTCTTTGGTTTCTTTATCAGTGCTTTCTAGTTTTCTGACTACTGGTCTTTTATGTTCTTGATTAAGTTTGTTGCTAGATGTTTTATTTAAGTGGGAGTTTCTTAATTTTTTTTTCTGATTGTTATGAGTGTCTAGAAATGCAAGTGATTTTTGGACTGTAAATGGTAGTCTATTATATGATTGTAAATTGATCCCAAATGATTCAGCTTTACTGAAAGTAGTCTAACAACATTTTGTGAAGTGATGTGGAACGTTTTATCTGTAACATCTGTTTCTCCTGCAGTAGGTCATCCAGAGGACCCAAGACATGGTGGTTACTAAGAGACTTCCCACAGTACTTCTTCATTCCACGTGGACTCCTTCAAGGGCAGTGAGCATCGCAGCTTCCCTTGAACTTCGTCTGGGTAAGTCTTGGCCTGTATCAGAAAGCTTCCTGCCTGTCTACTCTAAATTTCTTTTGTGGTATTGACATGGTTGTTTTGAAACCTAGTATACTTTCCAGTCATTTAAAATGTACAGAAAATGCCTAGCAATGGGAACAAGTGCTAGCATTTGCCACATCATCTAAAAGACTCTATGTGTTTTATGCCAAAATGGGTACCTTCTGCAGAACCAGCACATAATCTCCAAAATCAGGAAATCATATGGTATCTACGTTATAATGTAATCCACCGCCCCACTTCCACTTTGCAATGTTCAAGTGTATGAATATATCTTTTGTTTCCATCTTCATCCTTTTTTCTTTATTTAGAGTGTTACTGAGATTTTCAGTTATTTGGACAAACTTGATGGATTGAAAGCAGACATGGTGAATAAGGGTTCTGGGTGGCCTTTTCTATGTGGATTTTTTTTCACTGAAGATGGTTTGAATATTTATTCGTGTTGTAACATGTATGAATCCTGCATTCTTTCTCCCCCCATAGTAATGAAAAATCAATACTATGCCATTTACCATTTAGATATTTGTAAGCATACAGTGTTGTAGCAGACAACCTTTTCTTGTTTTTGCAAACCAGTTTAATAATGTGCACCTTGTGCGTGCTTTGGACAAACTCAGGAAACTGAGTCAGTGACTGAAATGGCCCAAGATATCACCTTAGATTCCATCTTCATCTGAAACAAAACAGGCACTTCCTGGTGGTCCAGTGGCTGAGACTGGACACTCCCAAAGAAGGAGCCCAGGTTCATTTCCTGATCCAAGAACTAGATCTCCCATGCCACAACAGAGAATTTGCATGCTGTAGCTAAATATCTGGCTTGCCTCAATGAAGTTGACCTGGCGCAGCCAATGAAAACAGAAACAAATATTTAAAAAATACAACAAAGGAAAGGAAGGGTATGGTGGCTGTGCAGATTTACGGCTTAGCTTTCCCTATCGATAGAAAAGAAAAAAGAGTTTCAAAAGACTGTGTCTCATCCTTCTATCTGGCATATAGAGAGGATTCCTTTGAAATGAGATTTCTCTGTAAATGTGACTCACAGAAGAGCTGTCTGAACTTGGGTTTCAGAGATGATCATGTGTCCTCTAAAAAAAAAAAGTTAATTGGGTCCAACTAATCCTCATGCTGAGGTGGTATATTTGCGTAGCATTTGCTCCCTTCACTTTGCATGTATCCCATTTGTTTACACTGTCATCTACTGAAGACATCCTGATATTTGAAAGTTTGTAGTGATTCAAGTCGAGCTGTTGTATATAATATGCGATCCTTTTTTGTCTGGACATGTTTTCAAAGCTGTTTAGTAAGTGCTGGACATGAAGGATTCAGGTCACAGGTGAGCCTTGTTTAGCTGTGGAAAAATCAGCTATGTTTCTCTGTGGCTTGTGGGATCTTCTGGGGTAAGGGATCGAACTAGAGTGTCTTGCATTGTCAGGCAGATTCTTACCACTGAGCCACCGGGAGAAGCTGTGCCCTACCCCCTTTTCTTG
>NW_017212475.1:0-16563 GCF_001704415.2 Capra hircus
GCCTCAGTACGGCACAGCTCTAGCTCTGCTCAGAGCCCGAATGGCAGAGTTCGAGGCTGCTCTGCTGGGGCTAGCCTTGCCCAGACTTGCCTTGATTTTAGGCTGCCTCCCTAGGAAGGAGCAGGCAGCAGGAGCCTGGGAGACGCCACTGGCGCCTTCCTTGCCTCAGCTCCAATCCTGCCTTGCCTTTGCACATAGGTGACAGGCGTCGTTGGGAGGGCTTAGGGGTTGGTGGGTTTCACACTGCCAAGGGCTTCAGCAGTGAGAGCTCTGTCAGAGGGAAGGGAAGGGCAACTGCAGGGCTCCTCCAGCGGTTGCTTGGCCGCCCAGAATCAGCACCGCACCAAGAGCACCAGGCTCCCAGGGCCCCTGGCTGGGGTCTTCAGCCCCGCACACACGGAGGCTGATTCTTTGGGCGCCCAGAAAGTGTATGACAGACGTAGGTTCCCTAGCACTCTCCTCCCCAGCAGAGACATGTGCAGGTGGTTGGGGCCTGATCCTGCGTGTCTGGATTCCCCCTACAGCCCCAACTCAGGGGAAGCAGCCCCTGAGGCAAGACCTGCTGGAGGAGCCCTGCGCCCCCCACCTGATAGGCGAGTGCACAGCCATCGGGGAAGCGAGCCTCCTCGGGGGAAGAGGAGGCAGCCCAGCCCCATCAAGTTGAAAGCCCTGCTTGCACGAAGCCAAGTGCCCCTCCAGTACGGCAGAGCTCTAGCTCTGCTCAGAGCCCCGATCTGGCAGAGTTCCCGGGCGCGAGGCTGCTCGCCTGGGGGCGAGCCTTGCCCAGACTTGCCTTGCTTTTAGGCTCCCTCCCGAGGAAGGAGCAGGCTGCGCGAGCCTGAGAGACGCCACTGGCGCCTTCCTGACCTCAGCACCGCTCCTGCCTTGCCTTTGCACTTAGGTGCAAGGCGTCCTTGTGGAGGGCTTGGGGCTGGTGGGTTGCACACTGCCAAGGGCTACAGCAGTGAGAGCTCTGTCAGAGGGAAGGGAAGGGCCACTGCAGGGCTCCTCCAGCGGTTGCTTGGAGGCCCAGACTCAGTGCCTCACGGAGAGCACCAGGCTCCCAGGGCCCCTGGCTGGATTCTGCAGCCCTGCACACCCGAGGCTGACTCCGTGGGCGCCCAGCAGCTGCCTCACACACCTAGCTTCCCTAGCGCTCTCCTACCCAGCAAAGTCGTGTGCAGCTGGTTGCCGCCTGCCCTTGCATTCTGTGTTCCCCCCATAGCCGCAGCTCGGGGAAGAAGCCCCTGATCGAAGACCTGCAGGAAGCCCAGAGCGCCCCGCCTGGTAGCCCAGTGAACAGCATGCATGGAAGCGAGCCTCCTCGGAGGAAGAAGAGGCATCCCAGCCCCGTGCGGCTAAAGCCTTGCTTGGACGGAGCTGACTGCGTCTCCACTACGGCAGAGCTCTAGCTCTGCTCAGAGGCCCGATCTGGCAGAGTTGCTGGCGCCAGGCTGCTCTGCCCGGGCGAGCGTTGACCAGACTTGTCTCGGTGCTAGGCTTCCTGCCCAGGAAGGAGCATGCTGCGGGAGGCTGGGAGTCGCCACTGTCACCATCCTGGCCTCAGCTCCACTCCTACCTTGCCTTTGCACGTAGGCCCCTGGTGTCCTTGGGGAGGGGTTAGGGGCCGGTGGCTTGCACACTGCCAAGGGCTCCAGCAGGGACAGCTCTGTCAGAGGGAAGGGAAGGGCAAGTGCAGGGCTCCTCCAGCGGTTGCTTGTCCACCCAGGCTCAGCGCCGCACGGAGTGCACCAGGCCCCCAGGGCCCCTGCCTGGGGTCTGCAGCCCCGCACACCCGGAGTCTGACCTCGTGGGCGCCCAGCAGCTGCCTCACACTGGAAGGTTCCTTAGCGCTCTCCTCCCCAGCCGAGACGTGTGCAGCTGGTTGGGGCCTGCCCCTTCATGTCTGGGCTTCCGCCCACAGCCCCAGCTCAGGGGAAGCAGCCCCTGAGGCAAGACCTGCAGGAGGCGCAGAGCGCCCAGCCTGGAGGCCGAGTGAACAGCATGCGGGGAAGCAAGCCTCCTCGGGCAAAGGAGAGGCAGCCCAGCTGCGTACGGCTAAAGCCCTGCTTGGCTGGAGCCGAGTGCACCTCCAGTACGGCAGAGCTCCAGTTCTGCTCAGAGGCCCGATCTGGCAGAGTTCCTGGCTCGAGGTTGCTCTGTCCTGGGAGAGGCTTGCCCAGACTTGCCTCGCTGCTAGGCTTCCTGCACAGGAAGGAGCAGGCTGCGCGAGGCTGGGAGATGCACTGGCGCCTTCCTGGCCTCAGCTCCGCTCCTGCCTTGCCTTTGCACCTAGGCCCCAGGCGTCCTTGGGGAGGTCTCAGGGGCCGGTGGCTTGCACACAGCCAAGGGCTCCAGCAATGAGAGCTCTGTCAGAGGGAAGGGAAGGGCAACTGCAGCGCTTCAGGTGTGCTTGGCCGCCCAGACTGAGTCCCCTCGGAGAGCACCAGGCATGAAGGCCCCTGGCTGGCATCTGCAGCCCCCAACCTGGAGACTCACTCTGTGGGCTCCATGCAGGTGCCTGAGTGACGTAGGTTCTCTAGCGTTCTCCTCCCAAGTGGAGATGTTGCAGGTGTTTTGGGGCTGCTGCAGCGTGTCTGGGCTCCTGCCCAAAGCCCAGCTCAGGGGAAGCAAACCCTGAGCCAAAACCTGATGGAGTTGCGGCCCCCCATCCCCCCGCCTGGAAGCTGAGTGCAGAGAATGCGGGGAACCGAGCCTCCTCGGGGGAAAATGAGGCAGCCCAGCCACGTGCGGTTGCAAGCCCTGGTGGGTGGAGCCCTGTGTGCCTCCAGTAAGGCAGAGCTCAAGCTCTGCTCAGTGGCCTGATCTGGCAGTGTTCCTGGCGCGAGGCTGCTCTGCCTGGGGCGAGCCTTGCCCAGACTTGCCTCACTGCTAGGCTTCCTGCCCAGGAAGGAGCAGGCTGCACGAGGCTGGGAGACTCCAATGGTGCCTTCCTGGACTCAGCTCTGCTCCTTCCTTCCCTTTGAACCTAGGCCCCAGATGTCCTTGTGGAAGAGTTAGGGGCCAGTGGGTTCCAATCTGCAGAGAGCTCTAGCAGTGAGAGCTCTGTCAGAGGGATGGGAAGTGAAACTGCAGGGCTCCTCCAGCTTTGTTTGGCCGCCCAGACTCACCGCTGTACTAGGAGCACCAGGCTCCCTGGGGCTGTGGATGGGGTCTGTAGCCCCCCCACACCCGGAGGCTGACTCCGTAGGCGCCTGGCCAGTGTGCCTGAAAAACGTGGGTTGGGGAGTGCTCTCCTTCCATCAGAGAAGTGCACAGGTGGTTTGGGCCTGGCCCTGCATCTCTGGCTCCCGCCCAGCCTCAGCTCAGGGGAAGCAGCGCCTGAGCCAAACCTGATGGAAGCGGTGCAGGAGAGATGAGGCCCTTTTATGCTGAGGCATATCCTGGCAAAACGCACATTCCCTCTGGAACTTCGAAATGGTACTTCACATTTTTGCTGCAACTCAGGAACTTTCCCAGCAATCCGATCTCCACTCGAGAGAAAGAAAGAGGGTCCAGCAAACCACAAGAGGAGCCTCATTTCCACCTCTTAATTGGAGATGAGAGATCCTTTCCCTGCTTCGTCGGGAAAGGATTCCTGGCGTTCACGTCGCATATTAAGAGGAGGCGGTCTCAATGAGAAAGTCGAGAGGAACTACAGGGTTCGTGCCCCATTGCAAAAGTCCCCCAAATGTCTCAGTCCACTCGGAGGGACCTGATTTCCCTGCACTGCTTCGAATTTCACACCGAGTATCGAATCAAAAACGGTGTCACAGGTGACAGCACTGTGGGAAAACCTCGTGGGAAAGGCCTCAAGGAAAAGTCACGGATCCCTTTAGTAAGGCGATGGGAATCCTGACACTGCTGATACAGCACGGGAGTAAAGCGGACGTGCATGTCCCCACTCGAGAGGAGGACTGAGTCCACTGTGGAGATTCCAGAAGAACCCCAAGATCCATGACAGCACTGGAGAGGAATCTTCAGGTTTCAGCCCCGAGTCCACACAAGGTCTGAGGCCTCGGCATGGACTGGGGAGAAATCCGAGTGGCCGCCTAGCAACTCGAATGGAGACTGGCCTTACCTAAGGCCACCAGAGCGAGTCCTTGAGGTCCCCGTCGAAACTCGAGAGGCACCTGTCGCAACACTAGAAAATCCAGGAGGTTCTCCCCTCCAGGCGAAATGAGGCCCATTTCCGCTGAGGCCTTCGAGGCTAATCACACCTAACCTCATGAACTTCGAAAGGGGCCTTCACACCCTTGCTGCAACTCAAGTAGTTCCCAGACATACCCGTCTCCACTCGAGAGGAAGCACGAGGTTCCCGCCCACATCCAGAAGAGCCCCGTTTCCGCCTCATAGCTCGAGATGAGGGATCCTTTCCATGCTTCGTCGGGAAAGAATTCCCGGCGTTTCCATCGCATCTCAAGAGGAGGTACTTTTCACAGGAAAGGCGAGAGGAACTCCAGGATTCAGCCACCATTTCAAGAGTCGCCCAGATGTGTTAGTCCATTCCAGAGGAACCTGTTTTCCCTGCACTGCCTCGACTTTCATGCCGAGGATCGACTCACAACACGGTGGCACGTGGGACACCCCTGTGGGAAAGCCTCGAGGGAAAGCCTCGAGGGAAAGCCACAGATCCATTGATCCACCCGATCGGAAGCATGACAGTGCTGCTACAGCTCGGGAGGAAAGCGCACGTACATGCCCCCATTCGAGACTAGGACTGATTCCCATGGGGAGACTCCAGAAGTACCCCAAGATCCATGTCAGCACTGGAGAGGAATCCTCAGGATCCGGCCCCGACTCCACACAAGGACTCAGGTCCCGGCATCGAAGAGAGCGGAATCCCGTGAGGTCCCCTAGTAAGTCGCATGGGGACTGGCCTATCATGAGGCCACCAGAGCGGGTCCCTGAGGTCCCCTGTCACAAGTCGAGAGCACCTGCCACAACTCGAGAAAATCCACGAGGTTCTCCCTCCAGGCGAGATGAGGCCCATTTGCACTGAGGCGTCTCGAGGCTAATCACACCTAACCTCTGGAACTTCCAAAGGGTCCGTCACACCCTTCCTGCAACTCAAGAACTTCCCCGACATACCAGTCTCCACTCGAGAGGAAGCACGAGGGTCCCTCCCACATCCAGAGGAGCCCCGTTTCTGCCTCGTAGCTCGAGATGAGGGATCCTTTCCCTGCTTCTTCCGGAAAGAATTCCCGGCGTTCCCTTCGCATCTCAAGAGGAGGTGCTCTCCACAGGAAAGGCGAGAGGAACTTCAGGGTAGTGCCACCATTTCGAGACTCCCCCAGACGTCTCAGTCCATTCCACAGGAACCTGTTTTCCCTTCACTGCCTCGGCTTTCACGCCGAGGATCGACTCACACCACCGTGGCACGTGGGACAGCCCTGTGGGAAAGCCTCGTGGGAAAGACTCGAGGGAAAGCCACAGATCCCTTGGTCCATGGCAAGGGGAAGCGTGACACTGCTGCTACAGCATGGGAAGAAAGGGCACGCTGATGCCCCCACTCGAGACGAGGCCTCACTCCCTTGTGGAGACTCCAGAAGTACCCCAAAATCCATGTCAGCACTGGAGAGGAATCCTCAGGTTCCGGCCCCGACTCCACACAAGGTCTTAGGCCCCGGCATCGACGGGAGAGGAATCACGAGAGGCCCCCTAGCAACACGCATGATGACTGGCCTTTCCTGCGGCCGCCAGAGCGGGTCCCTGAAGTCCCCGTCGTAACTCGAGAGCACCTGCTGAAACTCGGGAATATCCAGGAGCCTCTCCATTCCAGGCGACATGAGGCCCATTTCCGCTGAGGCATCTCGAGACTAACCACACCTAACCTCTGGAACTTCCAAAGGGTCCTTCACACCCTTGCTGCAACTCAAGAAGTTCCCCGACATACCCGTTCCTCTTCACATTCTGCCATAATGGTGGTGTCATCTGCATATCTAAGTTGATTGATATTTCTACCGGCAATCTTGATTCCAGCTCATGTATCTTCCATCCCAGCATTTTTCATGATGTACTCTGCATATAAGTTAAATAAACAGGGTGACAATATACAGCCTTGACATACTCCTTTTCCTTTTTGGAACCAGTCTGTTGTTCCATGTCCTGCTCTAACTGTTGCTTCCTGACCTTCATCCAGATTTCTCAAGAGGCAGGTTAGGTGGTCTGGTATTCCCATCTCTTTCAGAATTGTGGCTAAGACAACAGTATAAGGACCTTTCCGATGTCAGGCCAAGGAATTGTGTTTCCAGTCATTGAGCCACACCTGATCACTGAGCACAAATTCATGAATCTCTTCCTCAAGGGGGAATGATATTCTTTTTTATACAAACTTAGTTACCTGATTTATTACCTTACCTAATTGTTCCATCTGCTGTGAAATCCCACCCCCTTACTTGTGGCAAATCTGCTAACACCTGCCTCACTGTGGGAGGGGGTCTCCCATAGAAAATTTCATAAGGACAACAACTATGGGAACGTGCGGTAACCCGTAATATGAGTAAGTCTGCCGGAAGCAAGCCCATCCATGTACAGTCAGTCTCTATGATCCATTTTGAAAGTGTCTCTTCAAGAGTTTGGTTGTTTCTTTCCACCATTCCAGAACACTGGGGCCTATATGCTGTATGTAATTTCCACTGATATTTAGAGCTTCACATACCTGTTAATTAACGCGGCTACAAAGACAGGGCCATTGTCGGATTCTATACTGGTTGGAAACCCAAGTCTGGGAATTATTTCTCAAATCAGCGAGCTACTTCATTTTCTTTTTCAGATCAGGTAGGGAAGGCCTCTGCCCAACCGGAGAAGGTACCTACTATTCTAGTAAGTCATGATAACAGGTGACTGCCTTTGCTTCCCCGAAGGACACTCGCTTTCCCTGCATCCTGAGAACTCCACGTCTCAGCCAGTTGGAAAAGCGCTTCTTGGAGGTCATTATTCAGGGGCAATTTCCCCTGGAGCCCGGGGCCATAGGGAGCGGCTCCACACTCCCAGAGAAAGGCAGAGCCACAGCCACACATCTGTCCCATCCCCTTTGCTCTGTAGGAGAGCTCTAGTGAGCCTAGGTCTGTCAGGAAAATTCTTGGCTCCTATGGGGACACATTCTATGTGTGAAACTGCATCCAGGACCTAGGGGCCACAGGGCGCCTGTTTCTCTCGGGGGCGGAGGGGTGGGGGGCCTGAAGCAGTGCGGCCCAGCAACAGCTTCCACATCCATCCAATTGCTCTTTTCTTACCTCTGATAGAACTAGCTTTGTTCCAGTCTTTGGCAATTTGGAGGCAAGCGGGCCCCACTTCCTCCCCAAGGAAGCATGGGACCTACTTTGAGTGGAAAGGCCCCTCACGGAGCTGAACCCAGGAAGGCACCCAGTCATGTCTGACACATTCCTGCATCCTGCTTCTTCATGAGCAATACTGCTATAAGCTAGGAATGTCTTTCCAAGGCTCAGAAAGGACAGGGGAGATGCATGGTGCTGCCTCTGGAATTTCGGTCCTCTGAGCAGACCTGGAGGTCTCCCCTTGAAGAAGCTAACCAGTTTCTTCCAAATACAGGCTTGCAAACACACACTGGGTGGCTGCCTCTTCTTCCCTGAAGGACGATCACTTTCCCCGCATCCTGTGAACTCTGCATCCCAGCCTGCTGGAAAAGCGCTTCTTGGAGGTCATTTTTCAGGGACAATTTTCCTTGGAGCCCGGGGCCGTAGGGAGGGCCCCATGCTCGCTGGGAAAGGCAGAGTCACATCCACAGTCTGTTCTACCCCTTTTGCCCTGTAGGAGAGCTCTAGTGAGCCTAGGTCTGTCAGGAAAATTCTTGTCTCCTACGGGGACACACCCTGTGTGTTAACCTGCATATCGGACCTAGGGGCCACAGGGCGCCTGTTCCTCTCGGGGGGACCCTGAAGTGGTGCGGCCCAGCAACAGCCTGAACATCCATCCGATTGCTCTTTCCTTCCTTCTGATAGAGCTAGCTTTGCTTCTCGCTTTGGCATTTCGGAAGCTAGGGGGAGCCCACCGCTGTTGTCCTGGGGTCTATTGGAGGTACCAAGTCTATTGGACCCCAGCATGGCACCCGACCCCCTCAGACACACTCCCGCAGCCTCCTTCCCCATGGGCAGGACTGTTCTGACCTAGGAATGTGTTCCCAAGGCTCAGAAAATGCAGGGAGACACACGGCCCTGACTCTGGAACTGAGGCCGTTGGAGCAGGCCTGGAGGTCTGACGTCTGAGACGCCAAACACTTGCTGCAAGATACAGGTGTGAAAACACACTCTCTGGGGCTGCCTTTCCTTCCTCCAAGGAAGAGAGCTCTTCCAGTCTCCTCCGTGCTGAGTCATACAAGGCTGGAAAGGTCTGGCTTAGAGGACATTTCTCAGCGGCAATGGCCCCTGAGGCCCTGCACCCAGGGAGGGATCCTACCCTCCCAGGGGAAGTCAAAGCAACCTCCAAACAGCTGTTCTATCATGTTTCCTCTGCAGGAGGGAGCTAGTGAGCCCAGGTCTGTCTGGAACGTTCTTGGATCCTGCGGGGAAATCATCCTGGGAGCCCACCTGGATACCAGTCGTAGGGGCTAAAATTTGCATTTTCCTTCCTTGGAGCCCTAACGCAGTACAGCCTAGCAACTGCTTGAAAATCCATCCTGTTGCTGTTTTCTTCCCTCTGACAGAGCGAGCTTTGCTCCCCATTTTGGGATTTCAGAGGCAAGGTGGTGGCCTGCAACTCCTTGCCTGGGGTCCATTGGAGGTGCAAGGTGCCCTCGACCAGGTGACCCCAGCATGACACCTGGCCCCCTCAGACACACTCCCGCAGCCTGCTTCCCCATGGGCAGGACTGCTCTCACCTAGGAATGTGTTTGCAAGGCCAGGAAACTGCAGGGAGACACAAGGCCCTGATTCTGGCATTGAGTCTGTTGGAACAGGCCTGCAGGTCTTACGTCTAACAAGCCAAACACTTGCTGCAAGATACAGGCCTGAAAACACACTCTTGGGCTGCCTTTCCCTCCTCCAAGGAAGAGAGTTTTCTCAGCCTCCTGTGGGCTGAGAGTCACACAGGGCTGAAAAGCACTTGCTGGGAGATTATTTTTCATTGGCCATGGCCCCTGAGGCCCTGTGCTCAGGGAGGGCTCCCTCCCTCCCAGGGAAAGTCAAAGGAAGCTCCAAACGGCTGTTCAATCATGTTTCTGAGAGAGTCATTGCCAAGGCAGGTTTATAAGAAGTTCAAGGGTCCCAAGGAGAGAGGGCTCTAGAATTCTCAAGGAGGAAGAAAGCACAAACTGTTTTTCCCTCTACATTCCTTAGGATTATATAACAATCATGCATCCTTCTTGAGGATGGTCTCTGGAAAAAACCTTCTGGCTAATCCTGTTATCTTAAAATGTCAATTATGGGAGTAGGTCTAGTGAGTCTTTACAACCTCCAGACATTCTTTTGTTCGTTGTCATAACTTATTGGAGAGTATATAACTCCATTACTAACACTAGCAAGGGGGTACGCTTTCTGCCCCTTGTGATGTCTCTGTCAGAAGCTTTCTCTATCTCCTTTATCCTTTAATAAAACTCTATTGCACAAAAGCTCTGAGCAATCAAGCCTCGTCTTGGGCCCTGGATTGAATTCGTCTCCTCCATAAGCCAAGAATCCCAGCATCTTTTCGTGGTTCAGCAACAATATTTCATTTCCTCTGCAGGAGAGAGCTAGTGAGCTTAGGTCTGTGTGGAACATTCTTGGATCCTGTGGGGAAAATATCCTGTGCACACATCTGGATACTGGGCCTAGAGGCCAAAATTCGCATTTCTTTCCCGGGGAGCCCTAACGTGGTGTGACTTAGCAACTGCTTGAAAATCCATCCCATTGCTGTTTTCCTCCTTCTGACAGAGCTAGCTTTGTTCCCTGCTTTGGGATATCTCAACCGAAGGGCCGGTCCATAGCTACTCGCCTGGGGCCCATTGGATGTGCAAGGTGCCCTCGACTAGGTGACGCCTAGCATGGCACTCAACCCGCTCAGACACACTCCCGAGGCTTCTTTCTCATGGGAAGCACTGCTCCAACCTAGGAATGTGTCTGCAATGCTTGGAAAGTGCAGTGAGACACACAGCCCTGACTCTGGAATTGAGGCCCTCAGAGCAA
Organism: Capra hircus; assembly: GCF_001704415.2. Classification (NCBI taxonomy): domain Eukaryota; kingdom Metazoa; phylum Chordata; class Mammalia; order Artiodactyla; family Bovidae; genus Capra; species Capra hircus. The sequence goes on from NW_017212475.1 coordinate 10,122, forward strand.
GCCTGCAGCTCTGATGTCTGAGAAGCAAAACACTTGCTGCAAAGAGAGGCCTGAAAACACACTCTCTGTGGATGACTTTCCTTCCTCTAAGGAAGATAGTTTTCCCAGTCTCCTGCTTCCTGAATGTCACACAGCTGGAATGCGCTTGCTTGGAGGTCGTGATTCAGTGGCAATGACCCCTGAGGCCCTTTGCCCAGGGAGGGCTCCCACACTCACAGGCAAATCAAAGCAACTTCCAAGTGAGTCAGCTCTTCACATCAAGTGGCCAAAGTATTGGAGTTTCAGGTTCAGTATTAGTCCTTCCAATGTATATTCAGACCTGATTTCCTTTAGGATGGAGTGGTTGCGTCTCCTTGTAGTCTAAGCGACCTACAAGCATCTTCTCCAACACCACAGTTCAAAAGCATCAAGTTTTCAGCTGTCACTTTCTTTATAGTACATCTTTCATATCCATCCATGACATATGGAAAAACCATAGCCTTGACTGGATGGATCTTTGTTGGCAAAGCAACGTCTCAGCTTTTTAATACGCTGTCTAGTTTGGTCATCACTTTTCTTCCGAGTCATAAATATGTTTTAAGTTCATGGAGGCAGCCATCACCTGCAGTGATTTCCAAGCCCCCCAAAATAGTCTGCTGCTGTTTCCAATGTTTTCCCATCTATTTGCCATGAAGTGATGAGACTGGATGCAATGATTTTAGTTTTCTGAATGCTGAGCTTTAAGCTAACTTTTTCACTCTCCTCTTTCACTTTCATCAGGAGACTCTTTAGTTCTTCTTCACTTTCTGCCATAAGGGTGGTGTCATCTGCATATCTGAGATTATTGATATTTCTCCCAGCAATCTGGATTCCAGCGTGTGCTTCCTCCAGCCCACTGTTTCTCATGATGTACTCTGCATATAAGTTAAATAAGCAGGGTGACAATACACTGCCTTGACATATTCCTTTTCCTATTTAGAACCAGTCTGTTGTTCCATGTCCAGTTCGAACTGTTTCTTCCTGACCTGCATACAGGTTTCTCAAGAGACAAGTCAGGTGGTCTGGTATTCCCATCTCTTTCAGAATTTTTCCCAGTTTATTGTGATCCACACAGTCAAAGGCTTTGTCATAGTCAATAAAGCAGAAAGAGAGGTTTTTTTTTTTTTTCTGGAACTCTCTTGCTTTTTGAATGATCCAGTGGATGTTGGCAGTTTGATCTCTGGTTTCTCTGCATGTTTTAAATCGCTCTTGAACATTTGGAAGTTCACAGTTCATGTGAACTTGGAGAATTTTGAGCATTACTTTACTAGTGTGTGAGATGAGTGCAATTGTGCAGCAGCTTGAATATTCTTTGTCATTGCCTTTCTTTGGGATTGGAATGAAAACTGACCTAATGCCTAGATGTTTTCAATTGCATATGCTGAAAGAACTGGCTGTGCAGTTTTGAAGAAAAAAAAATCATTTTAACCCATTTTCTCTGAAGTGCAAGGCATATCATGGCCATCCCTGAATCATAAAGTCACCTTTTCTTTATGTAGTCATAGTTTCATGCCTAAATTATAGGCCAACTCGTGCTCAAATTGGACTCTGATGTCAGGGGCAGATCAACTAATAAAAAGCTTGGATTGTCCCTCTGGAGGAAAGTGAGATCTTGGTCCCACGAGAAGAATCTGAAGGGTTAAGGGAACTTGCAAGAGTGGGGAAAGCTTAGTCCATCCTACATGTACCAAAATCTTAAATAAGGCTTATTTACTTTACCGAAGTAAAAAAACAGATGATGAAAACAATTATAAATCAATGAAAGGTAAAGAAACTCATAGTCTGTTATCAAAAATTGCATTCTAAGAAAACTTTGCTCTCTTAACCTAGAGAGGAGACTAAATTCCATCTGGTGCCAGCTTACCAGAAGACAAACAAACAAACAAACAAATTATCGGTAAGCTTAAAAAAAGTATATTCCATATATCTTGAAGTAGCAGTATTTCTGCAAAGGCATCAGTGTGAAACCATAGAGGACATGGTTAAAACCTGATTATAATAGAAATTGACAATGTAATCTGGTCACTGCTGCGACTTGAAATGCTTTAATATGATAACTGGAATTATAAGTGACAGCATTTGACCAGGACATATCAGATATTCACGGATGTCACATAATTTCTAGGATATCTATATTAGGAACTGAAGGAATCTTTGAACCTAGGAAAGAAAACAACAGTCTCAAAGGCCCTTGCTGAATCATCTATCAGCAAGGAATGTCTTTGCAAGGATCGCAAAGTGAAGGGAAAATACACCGACCTGCCTCTGCAACTTTGGTCCTCTGAGCAGATCTGGAGGTCTCCCTTTGTATAAGCTAACCTGTTCCTTCCAAATAGAGGTTTGCAACACAAAACAAGTGGCCGCCTATTCTTCCCCGAAGGAGGCTCTCTTTCCCCACATCCTGCGAACACCCTTTCCCAGCCTCCTGGAAAAGCGCTTCTTGCAGTTCCTTTCAGAAAATCCTATGGACGGAGAAGCCTGGTAGGCTGCAGTCCGTGGGGTCGCTGAGGGTCGGACACGACTGAGCGACTGCACTTTCATTTTCACTTTCATGCATTGGAGAAGGCAATGGCAACCCACTTACTGTTCTTGCCTGGAGAATCCCAGGGACGGGGGAGCCTAGTGGCTACCGTCTATGGCGTCGCACAGAGTCGAACACGACTGAAGCAACTTAGCAGCAGCAGCCAGCAGCAGTTCCTTTCTTAGGGGCAGTTATCCCTGAGATTGGGACCTGGAAAGGCAGAGCCACCTCCACACACACGTCTTTTCTGTCCCCTTTCCTCTGGAGGAGAGCTCTAGTGAGCCTAGGTCTGTCAGGAAAATTCTTGGCTTTGACGGGATCCCACCCGGTGTGTGAACCTGCATACCCGACCTAGGGGCCACAGGGCACCTGTTTTGCTCGAGTGGGTCCTGTAGGGGGTGCAGCATAGAAAGAGCTTAAAAATCCATCCAATTTGTCTTTCTTTACCTCGGAGAGAACGAGTTTGCTCCACCTCCACCCTTTGGCAGTGTGGAGGGAAGAGGGCACCACCCTCTCCAAAGGGGGCATAGGGCCTACCAGGAGAGAAAGGCCCCTTGAGGAGCTGAGCCCAGGTAGGCAGCCAGTGATGTCAAGCACACTCCCGCTGCTTGCTTCTTCATGGGCACTCCCACGATCTGCTAGGAATGTCTTTGCAAGGATCTCAAAGGGAAGGGGAGATACATGGCCCTGTCTCTGGAACTTCAGTCCTCTGAGGCAGATCTGGAGATCTTGAGTTGTATAAGCAAACCTGTTCCTTCCAAATAGAGGCTTGCAAACACACGCCTGGTGGTTGCCTCTTCTTCCCCGAAGAAGCCTTTCTTTCCCCACATGCTGTGAACTCCCTGTCCCAACCTCCAAGAATAGCGCTTCTTGCCATTCCTTTCTTAGAGGCAGTTATCCCTGAGCTTGGGGCCGTAGGGAGTAGCCCCACACTCACAGGGAAAGGCAAAGACTCCTCCATACATCTCCTCTATCCCCTTTGCTCTGGAGGAGAGCTCTAGTGAGCCTAGGTCTTTCAGGGAAAATTCTTGGCTTGGACAGGATCTCACCCTGTTTGTCAACCTGCATACCCAACCAGGGCCACAGAGCACCTGTTTCAGTAAAGTGGGCCCTGAAAGGGTGCAGCCTAGCAAGAGCTTGAAATCCATTCAATTGCTGTTTTTGTACCTCTGACAGAGCGAGCTTGGCTCCACCCTTTGACAGTGAGGAGAAAAGAGGCATGACACCCTCCCCAAGGGGACATGGGGCCTACTTCGAGAGGAAAGGCCCCTTGTGGAGTGAGGCCAGGAAGGCACACAGACGTGTCAAACACACACCCACTGCTGCTTCTTCATGGGCACTCCCGCTATCAGCTAGGAATGTCTTTGCAATGATCACAAAGGGAAGGGGAGATACAGGGCCCTGCCTCTGGACCTCCGGTGCTCTGAGCAAATCTCGAGGTCTCCCGTTGTTGGTCCAAGGACAAGGTCAAGTCCATGTTCAAATTCACGGTCAAGTTCAAGGTCAAGGTCAAGTTTCAAGTTCAAGTCAAGTTCAAGTTCAAATGCAAGTTCAAGTCAAGTTCAAAGTTCAGGTTCAAGTTCAAGTCGTCAAGGTCAAGTTCAAAGTTCAAGTTCAAGGTCAAGTTCAAGTCAAGTTCAAGTTCAAGTCAAGTTCAAGTTCAAGTTCAAGGTCAAGGTTCAAGTTCAAGGTCAAGTCAAGTTCAAGTTCAAGGTCAAGTTCAAGTTCAAGTTCAAGTTCAAGGTCAAGTTCAAGTTCAAGTTCAAGGTTCAAAGTTCAAGTTCAAGTTCACGGTCAAGTTCAGGTTCAAGTTCAAAGTCAAGGTCAAGGTCAAATTCAAATTCAGGTCAAGTTCAAGTTCAAGGTCAAGTTCAAGTTCAAGTCAAGCAAGTTCAAAGGTCAAGTTCAAGTTCAAGTTTCAAGTTCAAGTCAAGTTCATTCAAGTTCAAAGTTCACAAGTTCAAGTTCAAACAAGTCAAATTCAAGGTCACAAGTTCAAGGTCAAGTTCAAGTTCACGGTCATGTTCAAGTCAAGTTCAAGTTCAAGTTCAAGTTCAAGGTCAAGGTCAAGTCAAGGTCAAGGTCAAGTTCACGGTCAAGTTCAAGTGGTCAAGGTCAAGTTCATGTTCAAGGTCAAGGTCAAGTGAAGTTCAAGTTCAAGTTCAAGGGCAGGGCAAGGCCAAGCCACGGCCAAGGCAAGGGCAAGGGCAACGCCAAGGGCAAGGCCAAGGCCAAGGCAAAGGCCAAGGCCGCCAAAGCGAAGCCCAAACCCCGTAACGCCTGACAGAAGGCAGAAGCCACTAGGTCCCTGTGCAGAGGAAGCCACTGAAGGCAGCAAGGCCACAGAGCTCCCGACTCCCATTCCCAGGAAGATGTGAGGATAAAGGGCCTCATCCCAGCACAGCACCCACTCCCACCACCCCAACCCGCCCCCGCCCCCCGCAGCACGCCCCTGAAACAACACTGTCTTCCCAGAAAAGAGAACGGAGAAGCCATGTGTGTGCCAAAGGAGCAAGATGAACGAACGATGCCACGCCCTCCGACTTTGGGCACACCTGACGCCTCGGAACCCCGGGCCGGCCGATGGGTCCCCGCCGTTCTCGGGTGGGAGGGGGGTCGACACATTGGCCGAGAGCCCTTGCCCGGGCCCCCGCAAATCCCCTGAGACGTGATCCGACCCCAGGGACCGAGGGCAAAACGTACCGCTTGAGGTGCTGGAGGAGCCGGACAAAGCCATGGTGGGAGAGGCACACGGGCACGCTGCAGACTGCTGGCCGAGTGGGCGGGACCCAGCAGCTCAGGACTCTGGAGAGGGGTAGGCGGCTCCGCCCCATTGACGTCAATAGGGTTTGGGTGGGTAGATGGAGGGGGCCGCCCTGGCCTCTTTCCAAGCAGAGACCCTGGACGGAGTCCTGTGGAGCTAGTGGGTTTTTCCCGGGCACGGCTGTGCCCCGGACTGCCAAGATCCCGTTGGGGTGGGCGGGCAGTTCGGGGGCTTTGGTTTGTGGCCCTCCCTCGCAGCGGGGGTTGGGATCAACCCCGGGTGATCAATCAGGGGCCCTCAGCAGTGCCAAGGGAGCTCACCGCCCAGGAAACGCCCCTAGGTCCCTTTGAATTGGCCACCAACGCCCCCTTCCCGCCTGCCTTGCTCTGGGGTTTCCCGCCTTTTCACATTCCACAGGTCCCTGGGCCTCGACTGTCCCCCGCTGGCTCCTCCGAGGCATTCCGGGACACCGGATCTCCAGTGCCTCCACCTAGATCCCTCGCTGTCCTCGCCTCTGTTTCCCCCTGCCCCCTCCCCAACTCCTCCGTGGGCTCTTGGCGTCCTTTCCCTACAGCAGTCCCAGAGCGCCACCTCCAAGGGCTTTTAGTTGCCTGGAGCCCAAGGCTCCGGCCAGAGACCTGAGGGGCCAGCGTCTGGACCGGCAGCTAATGCCATTGGGGGCTTTTCTCACGTGGAGCCTGAGGCCCGCACCTCTGTGGGCAACCCCCAGCGCGAGTGCCCTGGAGATACCCGCCCAAGGGGACAGTGTACCACCTACTGTGGGGAAGGAGGTTCCTGTTTTCCCTGCACTGGTTCGACTTTCACGCCGAGGATCGACTCACATCATGGTGGCACGTGGAATAGCCCTGAGGGAAAGCCTCATGGGAAGACTCGAGGGAAAGCCACAGATCCCTTGATCCACGAGACGGGAAGCGTGCTGGCTACCGCTCGGAGGAAAGCGCACGTGCATGACCCCACTCGAGAGGAGGACTGACGCCACTTGGGAGACTCCAGAAGTAGCCAAGATCCATGTCAGCACTGGAGAAGATCCTCAGGTTCGGTCCCGACTCCACACAAGGTCTTAGGCCCCGGCATCGAGGGGAGGAATCCTGAGAGGCCCCGTTGCAACTCGCATGGGG
>NW_017212476.1:0-16561 GCF_001704415.2 Capra hircus
GACAGAATGATCTTTGTTCATGTCCAAGGCAAACCATTCAATATCACAGTATTCCAAGTCTATGCAATGACAACCCACTCCAGTACTCTTGTCTGGAAAATCCCATGGATGGAGGAGCCTGGTAGGCTGCAGTCCATGGGGTAGCTGGGAGTTGGAGATGACTGAGCAACTCACTTTCACTTTTCACTTTCATGCATTGGAGAAGGAAATGGCAACCCACTCCAGTATACTTGCCTTGAGAATCCCAGGACAGGGGAGCCTGGTGGGCTGCCGTCTATGGAGTCACACAGAGTCGGACACGACTGAAGCAACTTAACAGAAGTAGCAGCATGCCCGAACCAGTAATGCTGAAGAAGCTGAAGCTGAAGCTATGAAGCTTCTATGAAAGCTTCTATGAAGACCTACAAGACCTTCTAGAACTAACACCCCAAAAGATGTCCCTTTCATTATAGGGGACTGGAGTGCAAAAGTAGGAAGTCAAGAAACACCTGGAGTAACAGGCAAATTTGGCCTTGGAGTAAGAAATGAAGGCAGGGCAAAGGCTAACAGAATTTTGCCAAGAGAATGCACTGGTCATAGCAAACACCCTCTTCCAGCAACACAAGAGAGGACTCTACACATGGACATCACCAGATGGTCAACACCGAAATCAGATTGATTATATATTATTTGCAACCAAAGATGGAGAAGCTCTATACGGTCAGCAAAAACAAGACCAGGAGCTGACTGTGGCTCAGATTATGAACTCCTTATTGCCAAATTCAGACTTAAATTGAAGAAAGTAGGGAAAACCACTAGACCATTCAGGTATGACCTAAATCAAATTCCTTACAATTATACAGTGGAAGTGAGAAATAGATTTAAGGGACTAGATCTGATAGACAGAGTGCCTGATGAACTATGGACGGAGGTTCATGACATTGTACAGGAGACAGGGAGCAAGACCATCCCCAAGAAAAACAAATGCAAAAAAGCAAAAGGCTGTCAAGGAGGCCTTACAAATAGTTGTGAAAAGAAGAGAAGCAAAAAGCAAAGGAGAAAAGGAAAGGTATACCCATTTGAATTCAGAGTTCCAAAGAATAGCAAGGAAGGTTTTGCTTTACTCAGTAGCTATTTGTCTTTTTCTGAAGTCTACTTGGTAAATCTGTATATTCCCTTAAAGAGTTTCTTCTTACTACAGAAATATTCTCTTGTGCATATGTTATGTTGAATAATAGATGAGAGTAGTTTAGAGTCTATTTAACAATTTTCCATTAAAACCCATGGCGAATTCATGTTGATGTATGGCAAAACCAATACAATATTGTAAAGTAATTAGCCTCCAATTAAAATAAATAAATTTATATTAAAAATTATGTAAGTGAAATTGTAAATATAAATTTATTCTGTGTTTATGGACTAATTATCTTTAATATACCTTATTTTCATAAACAATTATCATTAATTTAATTTTGCTTCACTATTTTGTTGATTAGCATTGATTTAAAGAAAATATATTTCACTGAACTGTATTCATCTGCTCATTTATTTAATAAATATTTAACAAGCTCTTATCATGGTATTTAGAAAATGTTCTCCATCCATACTTGTTGAATGAGTGCATACAATGTGCAAGCACTGTCCCGATAGAAGAAACACAGGGTAATTAAAGTATGCAAGGTCTTTCCTTCATTCAGGGGTGCGTTAGTGTGTGTGTGTGCCTTTATAGACGGCTGTGTTTGTATTTGTTATTGAATGTGCAGAGTGATTAATAAGTAAATATTTATAGGTGTTTGATATCTTTCTCTATCTTTAATTTTTTCTCTATAATATTTTACAAATTTTCTTATTTATTTTTAGGAACTCTATAAACTAACATCATTTGCCCCTTTTCTTACATTATTTGGAAATATTTCCCCATCTCTTGTGTATGATTTTGTGTATGTAGGTTTGTATATGTGTATGGGAGGCTATGTGATGAAATTTATAGCGTTTTAGTTTTTTGACTATGCCTTTAATGCAATGTTTCAAATGCCATTCTTCATCTCATAATAACTTTTAATCAAGTTTATTTTCTACAAATGATTTTATAATTCCACTAAATAATATTTAAAACCTTACTGCATATAAATTTATTTTACTGTGCATGATGGTGTAATATTGTCATCAGTTAGGAATTACATTTTAGATATGTGGTATTTTTACTTATAATTTCAAATAAAATATATTATTTCATGATCTCATGGATATGACACCAAAAAAAAAATAGGTAAAAATAGAAAAGTGAGAATATCCCAGATGGCTCAGTTGTAAAGAGTTCACCTGGCAGTGGAGGAGACACAGAAGACATGGATTCAACCCCTGGGTCAGGAAGATCCCCTGGAGAAGGAAATGGCAACTCACTCCAGTATTCTTTCCTGGGAAATCTCATGGACAGAGGAGCCTGGCAGGCTATACTCCATGGGGTCACAATGAGTTGCACACAACTGAATGATTGAACACCAGCATGACAGTAAACGAAACAACAGTAGAGTGAAAAGGCACCTTACAGCAAGTCATATAAGGGATTAATTTCCAAAATAAATAAGAATCCTACAGCTCAAGAGGAAAACAAAAGCAACAACAACAAAAGCTCTAATAAACTGACTTAAAAAATTGGTCAGGGTCTAGCCATTTCTCCAAAGAAGACATATGGATAGCTAAGAGGTATATGAAAATATACTGACATCTCTAATCATCAGAGAAATGTAAATGAAAACCGCAATGAGATGTCATCTGACACCTGTCAAAATGGCTATAATTTTAAAAAAGACAAGTATTGGCAAGGTTATGGAGAAACTGGAACTCTTCTGGATATTTATCCACATTAAATGTGTATATTGCATCTCAAAACTATGACCAAAAAATCTGTATAATTTACAGTGATTTGCCTTTTCATTTTGGTATTGTTGAGTTTTTCTCTCTGCTCTTGATTAGTATTGCTCGGTGTTGATCAATTTTCAGTGAGCCATGTTTGAACAGCTTTCCTCTATTATCTTTGTCTTATGCTTACTTTCTTTATTAGAATAATTTATTTTTTTCTTTATTAATTCCAATCTTGTACATCCTTTAGGCTTTACTTCTCCTAGCTTCTTAAATGAAAGCTTACATTTTTTCGTTTTCTGTCTTTCCTCTTTTCTAAATCTAGGGTATAAAATTTCCCTTAGACACTACTTTAGTTGCATTGGAAGAATTTAGTTACAGAATACCTTTATTACCGTTATTTCACAATATTTTCAAGTTTGAAAGTTATTTCCAACCCAGGAATTCTTTGGAAGAATATTTCATAGTTGTCTCAGTAGGGATGGCTAAGTATATTTTCTTATTAATACTTAACTTAATTTCACTCTGGTCAAAGTAAATACTCTGTATAAATTCAATTCTCTGAAGGTTTTGTTCTATCATGTGATCATCAAAACATCTACTTCTGCTTTATTGACTATGCCAAACCTTTGACTGTGTGGATCACAACAAACTGTGGAAAATTCTTCAAGAGATGGGAACGCCAGACCACCTGACCTACCTCTTGAGAAATCTGTATGCAGGTCAGGAAGCAGTAGTTAGAACTGACATGAAACAACAGACTGGTTCCAAATAGGGAAAGGAGTATGTCAAGGCTGTATATTTGTCACCCTGCTTATTTAACTTATATGCAGAGTACATCATGAGAAATTCTGGGTTGAATGAAGCACAAGCTGGAATCAAGATTGCTGGGAGAAATATCAATAACCTCAGATATGCAGATGACACCACCCTTATGGCAGAAAGTGAAGAACTAAAAAGCCTCTTGATGAAAGTGAAGGAGAGTGAAAAAGCTCAATATTCAGAAAACTAAGATCATGACATCCCGTCCCATCACTTCATGGCAAATAGATGGGGAAACAGTGGAAACAGTGACAGACTTTAGTTTCGGGAGCTCCAAAATCACTGCAGATAGTGACCGTAGCCATGAAATTAAAAGATGCTTACTCCTTGGAAGAAAAGCTATGAACAACCTAGACAGCATATTAAAAAGCAGAGACATTACTTTGCCTACAAAGGTCCATCTAGTCAAGGCTATGGTTTTTCCAGTAGTTATGTATGGATGTGAGTTGGATTATAAAGAAAGCTGAGCACCAAATAATTGATGCTTTTGAACTATGGTGTTGGAGAAGACTCTTGAGAGTCCCTTGGACAGCAAGGAGATCCAACTAGTCCATTCTAAAGGAAATCAGTCCTGAATATTCATTGGAAGGACTGATGCTGAAACTGAAATTCCAATACTTTGGCCACCTGATGTGAAGAAGTAACTCATTTGAAAAGACTCTGATGCTGGGAAAGTTTGAAGGTGGGAGGAGAAGGGAACAACAGAGGATGAAATGGTTGGATGGCATCACTGACTCGATGGACATGAGTTTGAGTAAACTCTGGGAGTTGGTGGTGGACAGCGAGGCCTGGCATGCTGTAGTCAATGGAGCTGTAGAGTCAGACACGACTGAGCGACTAAACTGAGATGAACTGGTGATCATTTAAAAATGGAAGTTTCCAGTGAATTAACAATAATGTAAATAACAAATTCTTTCATTGTTGGCGTATTGCTCTATATATGTTATTTGGCTAACTGTGTTGTTTACATCTGCTATATTCTTCATTCTTTTTTGCATACTTGGTCTGCATGCTATTGAAAAATGGATGTTAAAGTCCCCCTATTTTGATTATGATTTTGTCTACTTCTGTTCTTTTTTCTGTCAAGTATTATTCTATATTTCAAAGCAATGTTTTGACATTTTCTTGGATTTTAATATCTATAATATCTTCATTAAGGGTGCATCCTGTTATAATCATCAAAATACCCTCTTTAACTCAATTAGCACATCTTGCTTTGAAGTCTACTTTCTGTGACATTTATATAGCCATTCCAGTTTTCTTACAATTAGGATTCACAAAGTATGTACATTTTTTCCATCATTTTACTTTCAACCATTCTTTACCCTCATATATAAGCTGAATATCTTCATGGTGGCATTTACATGGATTTTGTGGTTTCATCAAGATGGGCTCTAATTTGAAGTATCTAATCAATTTACTGTAACTGCAGTTACTGGTATTTTGGGGCTCGTATCTATCATTTCCTTTTAATTGACCCATGTGCTTTATGTTCTTTTTTCCTCTCTTTCTCCCTCTTCTTTTGTATTAAACAGATCTGTTATTATTCCAAATTTTCCTTTTTCCTTTGATTTTCAGCAGCTTTACTAGGTGTGGGAGTTTTCATGCCCATCCATCCATTTTTTAAAAATTCTCAGTTATTGTATCTTCAAGTGTTACTTCTGCTGCTCTGTCTCTCTGTCTGAGCTTCTCTTCTCCTCCTGTAACTCCTCCTTCTTCTCATCTCTCATCTCTAGGACTCCTCTAAGTCAGTAATTCTGTGCAGAGTTCTCTCTAAAATTCTTCTAAACTTATTAATTCAACTCTCTAGACATTTTATTTTCGGTTGGTAACTGTCCCTTGACTTTCTATAGTTATAATTAGTTGTTAATGTTTTTCATCTTTTCACCCATTTATTCTCTCATTTCCTCTTTTTTCCTCAATAAATTGATCATGGTTAAAATCTGTATCTGCTAACTCCAGCACCTCTATCATGTGAGTCTCTGCCTTCTCTTATTTTCTTTTTTCCACTTTGTTAATATGTCATGTCATCCCATGCCTTCGGCATTGAAAAAATGATCCTCCAGATACATTTTCTAACCCTTGAGAGGATTCATATTCTGTTTTGTTAAGCAAGTAGAAGGGTCGAAGATCACTCAAATATACAAATACAACTGAGAACTGAGCTGTAACAAGTCTAGGTCGAGGTTTTGGTAGCACTCAATCCTCCTCTTACCTCTCTGTCCATGTTGGGCCTTCAGAGATTTCAGTTGAGAACCGGGATACTCTGGTAGCTCAGCGCCCAAGAGAGGGCAGGAGTCGCCGCTCTGCTCTCCCAGACTGTTGGCATGGATCTCTGGCTCCCTGCCAGCTTCATGGCTGTGTAATGAGCACACATTTGAGGGAAGAGTCTGCTGTGTGAGAGAGGCTTTCAGGTCTCCAACTCTGTCTTACCACCAGGTAACCCCAAATTATGCTGGCTTCTCTGTCCAAATAGGAGTCCTCTGTTGCTCTGAGCCTGGATTCTGAGCCATTAACCCAGGCACCAAATTGGGAAATTCCTCCAGAGAAAAAGAAGCTGTAGATCCTTGGCTAACATTGAAACATACTACACAATCTCCACTCTTTAGAATTTTAGCATATTTAGTCCATGTTGCGTCCACAATTGTCTGATACCCTCCAGTTCAGTTCAGTCGCTCAGTCGTATCCGACACTTTGTGACCCCATGAAATGCCGCAAGCCAGGCCTCCCTGTCCATCACCAACTTCCAGAGTTCACTCAGACTCACATCCATCGAGTCGGTGATGCCATCCAGACATCTCATCCTCTCTCGTCCCCTTCTCCTCCTGCCCCCAATCCCTCCCAGCATCAGAGTCTTTTCCAATGATACCTTTACTTAAAGAAAATTTCCAGCATTTGAAGTTGTGTCTAACAACACCATTGGCCTGCTTTCTCTTCCATTCTTCATGGAAGTACAGAATTTGAGGTTTTATTCTCTACTTTATCGCTTACTTAAACTACAACAGTGATAGACATCATTTAACCTTTCTTTCCATGACTGGTTATGTATCAAAGGAGAGAATAATGCAGTGTGTCTGTCAATATTGCTTGTTCAAAGGCTTTCAAAACAGGAATGTAACATATTTTTTCTCTGTGAGTTAGAAACACATATTTTCCCCTAGAGAACAAACAACTCCAAATTTTAGATAATAGCAATTCCTGACACAAAGTCCAAGGAGAGAAGCTTGGGAGAAGAAGCTACATTCTGTGATTCCCAGTAGAGTCTGGCCAATGTCATTCAATGTCTTCTGACATCATCTCTCATGCAGGGTTGTTTAATCTACTCAAAGAGATTATATGTTTTGAAACTAAGTATCCAGATCTGGAGTTTGAAGCTTAGAATCATAAGTGGACTATTCTGGGGTAAACCATGGCGTCTCACAGACCATTTGTTTTTCAGTTCTCATGACTACACCAAGGAGAACGATTTTAATGATAGAGGATTCATGGCTGCTCCCCGAGGCTTCTGATGAGGCCACTGCCTGACTCTAAAGTCAATGACCAAGAGTGTGTAGCTTATAAAGAATACGTCCAGCTACCAGCCTAATCCTGAGACTCTGAACTCATTTAACCGCTCAGGGTAGAGAGACCAACATTTCCTGTAAATCTTTCTCAGATTCTGTGCAGAGCTCTACAAATCAGAATGTTAACTCTGATAGGACCTTGTAACACCATCTGTCTCAGACTACTTAGTAAAGTAATATTTCCTGTTTTTGTCCATTTTCATCCTTGTTATGCTCTTATCACTTCTATAAGAAACCAGATCCAAATGTTCCACAGGGCAATGACTCCGCAGCATCAGCTTCTGAGGAGAGCATCCTCAACTACTCGGGTGAGGGTCCCACAGGACAGAAGTTCTTTCTCATCTGCTGGTCAGCACCCCATTGTCCCATTTCTCTCTCCTCAGACAGCAGACAGCTCCGCCTGGTGGATGGGGCCGGGCCCTGTGCCGGGAGAGTGGAGATCCTTGACCAGGGCTCCTGGGGCACCATCTGTGATGACAGCTGGGACCTGGACGATGCCAGTGTGGTGTGCAGGCAGCTGGGCTGTGGAGAAGCCCTCAGTGCCGTGGAGTCTGCTCCCTTTGGGGCGGGATCAGGACCCATCTGGCTGGACCACGTGTATTGTGGAAGAATGGAGTCCCACGTGTGGCAGTGCCCTTCCCGGGGCTGGTGGCAACACAACTGCAGTCATGACGAGGATGCAAGAGTTATCTGCTCAGGTATGATCAGTGAATTGCCCACGGACTGAAAGGACAGAAAGCTCCAAGGAAGCTGGTGTCTGATCACCAGGTCAATAGATGTGTAAGCTAGAGATGTCTGAGATATCCTCCTTGAAGGCATAAAGTATCTCTGAGTGATCAGTTCAGTTCAGTCGCTCAGTGGTGTCCGACTCTTCGCTACCCCATGGACTGCAGCATGCCAGGCTTCCCTCTCCATCACCAACTGCCGAAGCTTACTCCAACTCATGTCTATTGAGTCGGTGATGCCATTCAACCATCTCATCCTCTGTCTTCCCCTTCTTCTCCTGCGTTTAATCTTTCCTAAAATCAGGGTCTTTTCAAAGGAGCCAGTTCTTCACATCAGGTGGCCAAAGTATTGGAGTTTCAGCTTCAGCATCAGCCCTTCCAATGAATATTCAGAACTGATTTCCTGATGGGCTTCATTTATTGCTACTTTCCTCTTACAAGTCTCTGCTATTTCTTCTCCAGTGATCTTACCTGATATAGCTTAATCTATATCCCAATAAAAATTGATACTCATTTTTTATATAATTTACTTTTGGAAGAGTGAAACATTTGCAAATCACCACACGCACCTGCTTTGCACAGTGAACCCATGGGAGGAAAGGGCTAGAATGAGGATGTACCTTCCAGGCTGGAGTCCTTTCTGAATATATGGTGTGAGACACTTTTTTGTGCAAGGTTAGTAGGAGTGGAGTCACAGGGGCCATCATCAAACAAATCAGAGAGGAACTTATGGATCTGTGCCAAATTGCAAGTCCCCTTTGAAAATTTAGATTTGAATATTCATAGCTCTTTGACTGGTAGGACAATAGAGTTGTGGATGAAATGTTCTGAGTCTGGGTTCTCCTTTCATTGTGACTAGAAAGGATTGTCTGTTCCTTTTTTTTTTCCTTTAAAACCTCTGTATAAACCAAAATTTTGGAGAAACACTTAGCCACACACTGACAAGTCAAAGATATAGGCAATAAAATATGAATTTCTATGTTTTTTGGTAAGAAATTATATTTTATACCTGATGTCTTCAATGATATAAGAGAATTGTGTTTGGGGGCTTGTTTGATAGGAATAGGAGTAAGAGGACACCTGTAATTTTTGAAGAAGGAGGAGGAGACTTATAGTAGCTAAGAGGAAAAAGAAGGGCAATGGGAGATGTCAAAGGCCATATGGGGTTCTCTGAGCATCACTGCGGGTCCAGGCGTGGTGTGGAGGATGCTACATGTGTCCAAGGATACAGGAAGTCTGTACAGCAAGAGATCAGACAAAGATGTATCTTTTATTACATTTAATACCTTTATCCACTCACACCAGCCTCCTATTGCACAAATTTTCTTACAATTTTCACACACATATCCTTTCATATAAAATTTAAAATCAAGTAGAAAATAAAAAAGAAATAATAATATGTCTCAGAAGTATCTATCCTGATGTGTATAAGACTTTATTGATTATTCAGCATATATTTGAGTGTTTAGCATGTATCTTGGTATATGAAACAGCATACAAGAAATATTTCTTTCTTGTTCTTTTTAAATTTGTAACCTCATGGGATTGATATAGAAACTAACAACCTGTTAAGTAAAAATGTTTTAATTAGAATGTGTATCCTATGACCAAAATCCCAGCCAGACCACACCAGATGTCCTAACCTGGACTGGGGAGTTGAAAGTGGGTAAGTAACAAAAGGCTAACAGATCATCCTGGCTCTCACCATTCCCTCTTGGATAAGTGGTCAAGCTGGTCCTTCGATTCATTAATTTCTATAGTGTATTTTCTGTTCTCTCCTGTTCTCTACAGTAGATTTTTATTCTGTTGAAATATTCTTTCTGAAACTTCAATGTTCTCATACTTATGAAATCAGAGTCCTTTACCAGAAAGAATTCCACCGTGTACATAAATAATTATAAGCACAGTCAGAAATCAGGCAAATGTATTTAAAAATAGTTCTTTATGATGAGGTTTTATTTTTTTCATTAGGTTCCTTTCCTCTATCCAAAATATGGTCCCTGAAGGTCAAATCATGTCGTGAGTCTTTCCCTTAGTCTCCCTCTTTCAGTTTCAGACTCCATCCGCTCCCAGTTTAGCCTACCCCTCATCCCAGCCACACTCCACTCCTACAGAAGTTCTTCCCTTTCAGAGTCTCTTTTCCATCCGTTTGTAGCTCTTAGGATTGTTTTCTCTTGTCTGCAGTGGGAGAAATGGGAAAGGGAAACAGGGTTAGGTCGCAGATGCAAGGGGCACAGGGGTAAAATGTGTTAAAAACTTGCTGGACAGATATTTTCCCCAAATCCTTCTTTCATCCATATTGAGGCTTTTGTAAGGCAGAAATCTGTAAATTATATATGACTGTTTGCTCTGTCTTCTCTTCTTCTCCTCCTCTCTTTTTTTTAAACAGCATGATAACTGTTACTCAAGAAATAGGAAGTAGTTTGCAGTTAGCATATGAGCGCATGCTAGGTCTCTTCAGTCATGTCTGACTCTTTGCGACTCTGTGAATTGTAGCCCATCAGGCTCCCTCATCCGTGGGATTCTCCAGGACAGAATACTGGAGTGGGTTGCTATGCCCTCCTCCCAGCGATTGAACTTGTGCATTGGCAGGCGGGTTCTTTACCACTAGTGCCACCTGGGAAGCTCCATTTACCATATAGATAGAATTTAAAAACATTAAACTGCCTTCACTCCATAGCATCTGCTAAGATTCTCATGTGTTGGAAGAAAACCAGTAATATGAAGTAATCAACACAATTAGTCATCTTGGATAGTCCCACTGAGAACTCATTCTCTCCCAGGTTCATTGGTAAATCCTAGGCTTTCTTGAAAGATGGCTAGGACCAACCCTTTCTCCTATGACTCTGACCTTTCTTCATATTCAAACTCATCTGTGGACAATTTCTTTTCACAATTCAAGTTGGCTAAGAAATTCTTGGAATTTTTCAACATCAGAGATTATGAGAAATATATGGGAATCATAAAATGTAGTCTTGTTATAATATCTAGCTTTCCTTCCATGAGCCATAAGTCTGTTTATAGAGTGACCTGCACTCAATCTCTCAATTGATTTCCCTTGTATCAGTGACTTGAATATTGACTTCTGAGAAAAATCTGGCTGGACTTTGAGCCCCAGAAATTTCAGGATGGCCTTCTAACCTTGTCTGGATCTTGGTTCTCTAACCTCTTGAATCCCAAGGACCTATTTCACTCTGGGTTAGTTCAGTTCAGCACCCAAGTCTGATGCCCCATTGCAGTGCAGTTTCCTTGGGTCCTATAGTTTCCAGGCCCTTAAATGAGGAATTCACATCCTAACCAACATCAAAATATAAGTTTTTGGAATTCAGCCATTTCAAACTGACTCTGCAAATCCTTCTGGATTTCTCTTCCGAAACTCGCTCATGAAAATGCAATTCTGACACTGTCAAATTGTCTCTTCATGCCTCAGTCCTGGAAAATAAAAGCTTTCACACCATTGTCTGTGACATGTTTCCAGTTTCCAAGCCAGGATCATGAACATGCAGTGGGTTTATTTATTTGTTTCTCTCAGGATTTGTGCATCTGGTTGGAAAGGATGGACCCTGCTCAGGGCGTGTAGAAGTGTATTCTGGAGAAGCCTGGATCCCGGTGTCTGATGGGAACGTCACACTCCCCACTGCCCAAGTCATCTGTGCAGAGCTGGGGTGCGGCAAAGCTGTGTCTGTCCTGGGACACGTGTCCTTCAGAGAGTCTGATGGCCGGGTCTGGGCTGAAGAGTTCAGGTGTGAGGGGGAGGAGCCTGAGCTCTGGGTCTGCCCCAGAGTGCCCTGTCCAGGGGCACTTGTCACCGCAGTGGAGCTGCTCAGGTTGTCTGTTCAGGTGAGATGCACGTCAGGCCTTTCACCTCTGTGAACACCCTGTTGAGGTGAGAAAGTCATGTGATTTTGCTGAAACTCTGTCTTCTTCTACCAGCATACTCAGAAGTCCGGCTCATGACAAACGGCTCCTCTCAGTGTGAGGGGCAGGTGGAGATGAACATTTCTGGACGACGGAGAGCGCTCTTTGCCTCCCACTGGAGTCTGGCCAATGCCAATGTTGTCTGTCGTCAGCTTGGCTGTGGAGTCGCCATCTCCACCCCCAGAGGACCACACTTGGTGGAAGAAGGTGATCAGATCTCAACAGCCCGATTTCACTGCTCGGGGCAGAGTCCTTCCTTTGGAGTTGCCCTGTGACTGCTCTGGGTGGTCCTGACTGTTCCCATGGCAACACAGCCTCTGTGATCTGCTCAGGTAAGAGAGGGAAGGGCTACTGGTATTTAGGATGCTCCTGGAGTGAAACGTCCCCAAGAGCAGAGGTTGAGGGAAAACTGGCTTTAAAGTGTAATTTCTCTTTTTAAAATTTATTTATTATAATTGGAGGATAATAACTTTATAGTATTGTGACGGTTTTTGCCATACATCAGTATAGATCGGCCATAGGCATCCATTTGTCCCCTCCATCCTGTACCCTCCTCCCACCTTCCTCCCCACCCCATCCCTCCAGATTGTCACAGATCACCAGCTTTGGGAGCCCTGCCTTATACATCAAACTCTCAATGTCTATCTGTTTTGCATAAGGTAATGTATATGTTTCAATGGTATTCTCTCAAATCATCCCCCTGTTGACAAAAGGTTCAAGAGATTAGATCTGATAGAGTGCCTGAAGGACTATGGACAGAAGTTCATGACGTTGTACAGGAGGTGGTGATCAAAACCATCCCCAAGTAAAAGAAATGCAAAAAGGCAAAATGGCTGTCTGAGGAGGCCTTACAAATAGCTGAGAAAAGAATAGAAGTGAAAAGCAAAGGAGAAAAGGAAAGGTATACCCATCTGAATGCAGAGGTCCAAGGTATATCAAGGAGAGATAAGAAAGCCATGCTAAGTGAAGAATGCAAAGAAATAGAGGAAAACAATGGAATGGGAAAGACTAGAGATCTCTTCAAGAAAATTAGAGATACCAAGGGAACATTGCCTGCAAAGATGGGCACAATATAGGACAGAAACAGTATGGACCTAACAGGGAAGAAGATATTAAGAAGAGGTGGCAAGAATACACAGAAGAACTACACAAAAAATCTTAATGATCCAGATAATCTTAATAACTCAGATAATTACTCACCTTGAGCTAGACATCTTGGAGTACAAAGTCAAATGGGCTTTAGGAAGCATCAATACCAACAAAGCTAGATGGTATTCTAGCTGAGCTATTTCAAATCCTAAAACATGATGCTGTGACAATGCTGCACTCAATATGCCAGCAAATATGGAAAACTCAACAGTGACCATAGGATATGGAACAATGGACTGGTTCCAAACTGGGAAAGGAGTGCACCAAGGCCATATATTGTCACCCTGCTTATTTAACTTATATGCAGAGTACGTCATGAGAAATGACAGGCTGGGTGAAGCACAAGCTGGAATCAAGATTTCCAGGAGAAATATCAATACCCTCAGATGTGCAGATGACACCACATTTACGGCAGAATGTGAAGAGGAACTAAAGAGCGTCTTGATGAAGGTGACAGAGGAGAGTGAAAAAGCCGGCTTAAAACTCAACATTTAAAAAATGAAGATTATGGTTTTGCCATACATCGACATTTGGTCCCATCACTTTATGGCAAATAGATGGGAAAAACAATGGAACCAGCAGTAGAGTTTATTTTCTTGGGCTCCAAAATTACTGCAGATGATGACTGTAGCCACGAAATTAAAAGACACTTCCTCCTTGCAAGAAAAGCTATGACCAACCTAGGCAGCATATGAAAAAGCAGAGACATTACTTTGTCAATGAAGGTCCATATAGTCAAAGCCACGGTTTTTCCAGTAGTCATGTATGAATGTGAGAGTTGGACCATAAGCAAGGCTGAATGCTGAAGAATTGATGCTTTTGAGCTCTAGTGTTGGAGAAATCTCTTGAGAGTCCCTTTGATTGCAAGGAGATCAAACCCATCAATCCTAAAGGAAATCACTCCTGATTATTCATTAGAAGGACAGATGCTAAAGCTAAAGCTCCAATACTCTGGCCACCTGATTCAAAGAGCTGGCTCATTAGAAAAGACCTTTATGCTGGGAAAGATTGAAAGCAGGAGGAGAAGGGGATGACAGAGGTTGAGATGGTTGGATAGCGTCCCTGACTCAGTGGACATGAGTTTGAGCAAAGCTCTGGGAGATGTGAAGCACAGGGAAGCCTGGTGTGCTGCAGACATGGTGTTGCAAAGAGTCAGACACGACTGAGCGACTGAACAACAGCAACTCCTGCCAGTGAGTCCAACTGTCTGTCCTTGCATCTGTGTCTCAAAAGTAGACATTTCATGGTGAAGTATTACAGCAATTTAATTATTTTCTCTTGCATATAACTGTACATTCCTTCTGGGATAGATATCTGTGTAAGATAAGGGTCAGGTTTCATATGGACATCCAGCTGACTCAGACTCTTTTACTGAACAGGCTCTTTTCCCCACTGCTGTCACCTTTGTCATCAGCAGAAGGGCATATGTGTCTGTCCTTTACGACAGTCTACTCTGTTCATTGTACTATTTGTCTATCCTGGCTCCAATACTGTATGTCTTAATTATTGTATCTTTATATTGTCTGGATGATTTTAATTATGAAAGTTACTTTTTATTAACTCCTCTAACACTGTTTCTTTTCTTTCCAACTGTGTTGGTCTTTCTAGGCCTTTTGGATTTTGTATAAGTTTTAGAATCAGCTTGTCACTTTTCACACCCTCACCCCCCCCGCCCCCCCCCCCCAAAAAAAGCCTAAATGTATTTTGATTGTGACTAGATTGAATCTATGTATAAATTTGAGGATGATTAACAATTTTGAGTCTCCCAATTCACTGACATCGTATATCCCTCCATTCAGTTAGGTCTTGAATTTCTCTCAGAGGTTTTGCCCATCTTCTACTAGGTTTTCTCTTAGGCATTTTGTTTTTGATGCTATTCGTATTTTTTGTGTGTAAAAGTGTCCTAAGAATGATTCTTTTGGACTTGTTTCACCTTTAATATTTTTTTGAGACTTACAGAAAAGTTGTAAGAATAATATAAAAATTCCCAGATGACCTTTACCTGGATTTCTCAATGTTAGTATTTTGCTTTAATCTTTTTTAAAAAAAACATATATTTTAAATATATATATATATATTTATTGAAGTGTAGTTAACTTACAATGTTTCAGGTGCACAGCAAAGTGATTCAGTTATACAAATACACATTATTATTTTTGAAATTATTTTCCATCATAGGTTATTACAAGATATTGATTATAGTTCCCTTATGCTATACAGTAAACCACTGTTACTTGTTGCATATCTATTTTTAAATTAGAAATCTAGCATTCTATTCATACTAAGTCAAACAAGTGGAATCAAAATGTCATAAACTTTTTAGTTAGGCAAAATTATATTATACATGATATATTTATGTAAAAAAAGCTTTTCTATACACTGAGAAAAGCTTGAGTAAGAACATCAAAAAAAAAAGAAGAGATAGATAGAAAAAATGAAACATCTTTTACTTTTATCC
This sequence comes from Capra hircus, assembly GCF_001704415.2. Classification (NCBI taxonomy): domain Eukaryota; kingdom Metazoa; phylum Chordata; class Mammalia; order Artiodactyla; family Bovidae; genus Capra; species Capra hircus. The sequence continues at coordinate 15,477 of NW_017212476.1, forward strand.
AGTATGTTTCACTTTTTCCATTTCCATTCATTCTTTCTACTCTGCCATCTTGAATTGGAAGTCCTATTTTGCTTTAATCTTTATCTCTCTGTTTGTCTCCCTCTTTTTCTGTCTGTCCCCCTCCTGTTCCATTTGTCCCTAAATATGTAAACTCTTTCTGAATTAGGTTGCAGACATGATGTCCCTTTATCCCTAAAATACTTCAGGAATTTCCACAGGTGTTAACCACAGTTCAGTCAAGTCTCAGCAAAACTTCAGCTCCAGATGATCTAAGTGCAACCACATGAAAAACCCCAAGACAGACTGCCAAGTGAGTCTTTCTCAGATTACACCCAGGAAATCATGAGCAAACTGAAGATATATGTTTGCTTTAGTTGCTAAGTTTTGGGGGAATTTGTTTTGCAGCACTATAACTAGGACACTTACCATGTGACCAGCATTTCTAAACAGAGGAATATTTGTCCTCTGATCTTCCACTGACTCTTTCTGCCTTATGCTGATCTAACACTGAGATACACTGATTCTCTAGTTCTGAATTCCAGCTATTAAGTTTTTTAGCTCTAGAATTTTTATTTGTTTTTGTAATCATTTCCTTGCCAAGATACATATCTTGTGAGTTAATTTGATGAGCATTTTAATCATGGCTGTTTAAATTCTCTGTCAATGGAATCTAGAAAAAGGGTACAGGTGAACCTATTTTCAGGGCAGAAACAGAGATGAAGACCTAGAGAACAGATGCGAACACCGCAGTGGTTAGGAGAGGCAGGATGAATCGAGACAGTTAGCGCTGACTTATACAGACTGTCGCTTGGGAAACAGATGGTAGCAGGAAGCGGCTGTGTAGCACAGGGAGCTCAGCTAGATGCTCTGTGATGACGGAAAGCGGTGGGGTGGGGGATTGGGCGGAGGGGAGGCTGGAGAGAGAGGGTATATGTGCATACTAATGGCTGATTCACATGTTGTACAGCAGAAACTAACACAACATTGTAAAGCAATTATCTTCCAGTAATAAAAATAATAACAAAATAAAATAATTCTCTATCTGGTAACTCTAATAGCTGGATACCCTGGGGGATACTTCCAAT
>NW_017212477.1:0-16560 GCF_001704415.2 Capra hircus
CTGTTTTCCATGTCCTGCTCTAACTGTTGCTTCCTGACCTTCATCCAGATTTCTCAAGAGGCAGGTTAGGTGGTCTGGTATTCCCATCTCTTTCAGAATTGTGGCTAAACAACAGTATAAGGACCTTTCCGATGTCAGGCCAAGGAATTGTGTTTCCAGTCATTGAGCCACACCTGATCACTGAGCACAAATTCATGAATCTCTTCCTCAAGGGGAATGATATTCTTTTTTATACAAACTTAGTTACCTGATTTATTACCTTACCTAATTGTTCCATCTGCTGTGAAATCCCACCCCTTACTTGTGGCAAATCTGCTAACACCTGCCTCACTGTGGGAGGGGGTCTCCCATAGAAAATTTCATAAGGACAACAACTGTGGGAACGTGCGGTTACCCGTAATATGAGTAAGTCTGCCGGAAGCAAGCCCATCCATGTACAGTCAGTCTCTATGATCCATTTTGAAAGTGTCTCTTCAAGAGTTTGGTTGTTTCTTTCCACCATTCCAGAACACTGGGGCCTATATGCTGTATGTAATTTCCACTGATATTTAGAGCTTCGCATACCTGTTAATTAACAGCGGCTACAAAGACAGGGCCATTGTCGGATTCTATACTGGTTGGAAACCCAAGTCTGGGAATTATTTCTTCAAATCAGCGAGCTACTTCATTTTCTTTTCAGATCAGGTAGGGAAGGCCTCTGCCCAACCGGAGAAGGTACCTACTATTCTAGTAAGTCATGACAACAGGTGACTGCCTTTGCTTCCCCCGAAGGACACTCGCTTTCCCTGCATCCTGAGAACTCCACGTCTCAGCCAGTTGGAAAAGCGCTTTCTTGGAGGTCATTATTCAGGGGCAACTTCCCTGGAGCCCGGGGCCCTAGGGAGCGGCTCCACACTCCCAGGGGAAAGGCAGAGCCACAGCCACACATCTGTCCCATCCCCTTTGCTCTGTAGGAGAGCTCTAGTGAGCCTAGGTCTGTCAGGAAAATTCTTGGCTCCTATGGGGACACATTCTATGTGTGAAACTGCATCCAGGACCTAGGGGCCACAGGGCGCCTGTTTCTCTCCGAGGGGCGGAGGGGTGGGGGGGCCTGAAGCAGTGCGGCCCAGCAACAGGCTTCCACATCCATCCAATTGCTCTTTTCTTACCTCTGATAGAACTAGCTTTGTTCCAGCCTTTGGCCAATTTGGAGGCAAGCGGGCCCCACTTCCTCCCCAAGGAGGCATGGGACCTACTTTGAGTGGAAAGGTCCCTCACGGAGCTGAACCCAGGAAGGCACCCAGTCATGTCTGACACATTCCTGCATCCTGCTTCTTCATGAGCAATACCGCTATAAGCTAGGCATGTCTTTCCAAGGCTCAGAAAGGACAGGGGAGATGCATGGTGCTGGCCTCTGGAATTTCGGTCCTCTGAGCAGACCTGGAGGTCTCTCCTTGAAGGAGCTAACCAGTTTCTTCCAAATACAGGCTTGCAAACACACACTGGGTGGCTGCCTCTTCTTCCCTGAAGGACGATCACTTTCCCCGCATCCTGTGAACTCTGCATCCCAGCCTGCTGGAAAAGCGCTTCTTGGAGGTCATTTTTCAGGGACAATTTTCCCTGGAGCCCGGGGCCGTAAGGAGGGCCCCATGCTCGCTGGGAAAGGCAGAGTCACATCCACAGTCTGTTCTACCCCTTTTGCCCTGTACGAGAGCTCTAGTGAGCCTAGGTCTGTCAGGAAAATTCTTGGCTCCTATGGGGACACACCCTGTGTGTTAACCTGCATATCGGACCTAGGGGCCACAGGGCGCCTGTTCCTCTCGGGGGGACCCTGAAGTGGTGCGGCCCAGCAACAGCCTGAACATCCATCCGATTGCTCTTTTCTTCCTTCTGATAGAGCTAGCTTTGCTTCTCGCTTTGGCATTTCGGAAGCCAGGGGGAGCCCCACCGCTGTTGTCCTGGGGTCTATTGGAGGTACCGGGTCTATTGGACCCCAGCATGGCACCCGACCCCCTCAGACACACTCCCGCAGCCTCCTTCCCCATGGGCAGGACTCTTCTGACCTAGGAATGTGTTCCCAAGGCTCAGAAAATGCAGGGAGACACACGGCCCTGACTCTGGAACTGAGGCCGTTGGAGCAGGCCTGGAGGTCTGACGTCTGAGACGCCAAACACTTGCTGCAAGATACAGGTGTGAAAACACACTCTCTGGGGCTGCCTTTCCTTCCTCCAAGGAAGAGAGCTTTTCCAGTCTCCTCCGTGCTGAGTCATACAAGGCTGGAAAGGTCTGGCTTAGAGGGCATTTCTCAGCGGCAATGGCCCCTGAGGCCCTGCACCCAGGGAGGGATCCTACCCTCCCAGGGGAAGTCAAAGCAACCTCCAAACAGCTGTTCTCTCATGTTTCCTCTGCAGGAGGGAGCTAGTGAGCCCAGGTCTGTCTGGAACGTTCTTGGATCCTGCGGGGAAATCATCCTGGGAGCCCACCTGGATACCAGTCGTAGGGGCTAAAATTCGCATTTTCCTTCCTTGGAGCCCTAACGCAGTACAGCCTAGCAACTGCTTGAAAATCCATCCTGTTGCTGTTTTCTTCCCTCTGACAGAGCGAGCTTTGCTCCCCATTTGGGGATTTCAGAAGCAAGGTGGTGGCCTGCAACTCCTTGCCTGGGGTCCATTGGAGGTGCAAGGTGCCCTCGACCAGGTGACCCCAGCATGACACCTGGCCCCCTCAGACACACTCCCGCAGCCTGCTTCCCCATGGGCAGGACTGCTCTCACCTAGGAATGTGTTTGCAAGGCCAGGAAACTGCAGGGAGACACAAGGCCCTGATTCTGGCATTGAGTCTGTTGGAACAGGCCTGCAGGTCTTCTGTCTAACAGGCCAAACACTTGCTGCAAGATACAGGCCTGAAAACACACTCTTGGGCTGCCTTTCCTTCCTCCAAGGAAGAGAGTTTTCTCAGCCTCCTGTGGGCTGAGAGTCACACAGGGCTGAAAAGCACTTGCTGGGAGATTTTTTTCATTGGCCATGGCCCCTGAGGCCCTGTGCTCAGGGAGGGCTCCCTCCCTCCCAGGGAAAGTCAAAGGAAGCTCCAAACGGCTGTTCAATCATGTTTCTGAGAGAGTCATTGCCAAGGCAGGTTTCTAAGAAGTTCAAGGGTCCCCAAGGAGAGAGGGGTCTAGAATTCTCAAGGAGGAAGGAAGGACAAACTGTTTTTCCCTCTACATTCCTTAGGATTATATAACAATCATGCATCCTTCTTGAGGACGGTCTCTGGAAAAAACCTTCTGGCTAATCCTGTTATCTTAAAATGTCAATTATGGGAGTAGGTCTAGTGAGTCTTTACAACCTCCAGACATTCTTTTGTTCGTTGTCATAACTTATTGGAGAGTATATAACTCCATTACTAACACTAGCAAGGGGGTACGCTTTCTGCCCCTTGTGATGTCTCTGTCAGAAGCTTTCTCTATCTCCTTTATCCTTTAATAAAACTCTATTGCACAAAAGCTCTGAGCAATCAAGCCTCGTCTTGGGCCCTGGATTGAATTCTTCTCCTCCATAAGCCAAGAATCCCAGCATCTTTTCGTGGTTCAGCAACAATATTTCATTTCCTCTGCAGGAGAGAGCTAGTGAGCTTAGGTCTGTCTGGAACATTCTTGGATCCTGTGGGGAAAATATCCTGTGCACACATCTGGATACTGGGCCTAGAGGCCAAAATTCGCATTTCTTTCCCGGGGAGCCCTAACGTGGTGTGACTTAGCAACTGCTTGAAAATCCATCCCATTGCTGTTTTCCTCCTTCTGACAGAGCTAGCTTTGTTCCCTGCTTTGGGATGTCTCAACCGAAGGGCCGGTCCATAGCTACTCGCCTGGGGCCCATTGGATGTGCAAGGTGCCCTCGACTAGGTGACCCTAGCATGGCACTCAGCCCGCTCAGACACACTCCCGAGGCTTCTTTCTCATGGGAAGTACTGCTCCAACCTAGGAATGTGTCTGCAATGCTTGGAAAGTGCAGTGAGACACAGAGCCCTGACTCTGCAATTGAGGCCCTCAGAGCAAGCCTGCAGCTCTGATGTCTGAGAAGCAAAACACTTGCTGCAAAGAGAGGCCTGAAAACACACTCTCTGTGGATGACTTTCCTTCCTCTAAGGAAGATAGTTTTCCCAGTCTCCTGCTTCCTGAATGTCACACAGCTGGAATGCGCTTGCTTGGAGGTCGTGATTCAGTGGCAATGACCCCTGAGGCCCTTTGCCCAGGGAGGGCTCCCACACTCACAGGCAAATCAAAGCAACTTCCAAGTGAGTCAGCTCTTCACATCAAGTGGCCAAAGTATTGGAGTTTCAGGTTCAGTATTAGTCCTTCCAATGTATATTCAGACCTGATTTCCTTTAGGATGGAGTGGTTGCGTCTCCTTGTAGTCTAAGCGACCTACAAGCATCTTCTCCAACGCCACAGTTCAAAAGCATCCAATTTTCAGCTGTCACTTTCTTTATAGTACATCTTTCATATCCATCCATGACATATGGAAAAACCATAGCCTTGACTGGATGGATTTTTGTTGGCAAAGCAACGTCTCGGCTTTTTAATATGCTGTCTAGTTTGGTCATCACTTTTCTTCCAAGTCATAAATACGTTTTAAGTTCATGGAGGCAGACATCACCTGCAGTGATTTCCAAGCCCCCCAAAATAGTCTGCTGCTGTTTCCAATGTTTTCCCATCTATTTGCCATGAAGTGATGAGACTGGATGCAATGATTTTAGTTTTCTGAATGCTGAGCTTTAAGCTAACTTTTTCACTCTCCTCTTTCACTTTCATCAGGAGACTCTTTAGTTCTTCTTCACTTTCTGCCATAAGGGTGGTGTCATCTGCATATCTGAGATTCTTGATATTTCTCCCAGCAATCTGGATTCCAGCGTGTGCTTCCTCCAGCCCAGTGTTTCTCATGATGTACTCTGCGTATAAGTTAAATAAGCAGGGTGACAATACACTGCCTTGACATATTCCTTTTCCTATTTAGAACCAGTCTGTTGTTCCATGTCCAGTTCGAACTGTTTCTTCCTGACCTGCATACAGGTTTCTCAAGAGACAGGTCAGGTGGTCTGGTATTCCCATCTCTTTCAGAATTTTTCCCAGTTTATTGTGATCCACACAGTCAAAGGCTTTGGCATAGTCAATAAAGCAGAAATAGATGTCTTTTTTTCTGGAACTCTCTTGCTTTTTCAATGATCCAGTGGATGTTGGCAGTTTGATCTCTGGTTTCTCTGCATGTTTTAAATCCCTCTTGAACATTTGGAAGTTCACAGTTCATGTGAACTTGGAGAATTTTGAGCATTACTTTACTAGTGTGTGAGATGAGTGCAATTGTGCAGCAGCTTGAATATTCTTTGTCATTGCCTTTCATTGGGATTGGAATGAAAACTGACCTAATGACTAGATGTTTTCAATTGCATATGCTGAAAGAACTGGCTGTGCAGTTTTGAAGAAAAAAAAATCATTTTAACCCATTTTCTCTGAAGTGCAAGGCATATCATGGCCATCCCTGAATCATAAAGTCACCTTTTCTTTATGTAGTCATAGTTTCATGCCTAAATTATAGGCCAACTCGTGCTCAAATGGACTCTGATGTCAGGGGCAGATCAACTAATAAAAAGCTTGGATTGTCCCTCTGGAGGAAAGTGAGATCTTGGTCCCATGAGAAGAATCTGAAGGGTTAAGGGAACTTGCAAGAGTGGGGAAAGCTTAGGCCATCCTACATGTACCAAAATCTTAAATAAGGCTTATTTACTTTACCGAAGTAAAAAAACAGATGATGAAAACAATTATAAATCAATGAAAGGTAAAGAAATCCATAGTCTGTTATCAAAAATTGCATTCTAAGAAAACTTTGTTCTCTTAACCTAGAGAGGAGACTAAATTCCATCTGGTACCAGCTTACCAGAAGACAAACAAACAAACAAACCAATTATCGGTAAGCTTAAAAAAAGTATATTCCATATATCTAGAAGTAGCAGTATTTCTGCAAAGGCATCAGTGTGAAACCATAGAGGACATGGTTAAAACCTGATTAAATAGAAATTGACAATGTAATCTGGTCACTGCTGCGACTTGAAATGCTTTAATATGATAACTGGAATTATAACTGACAGCATTTGACCAGGACATATCAGATTTTCACGGATGTCAGATAATTTCTAGGATATCTATATTAGGAACTGAAGGAATCTTTGAACCTAGGAAAGAAAACAACAGTCTCAAAGGCCCTTGCTGAATCATCTATCAGCAAGGAATGTCTTTGCAAGGATCGCAAAGTGAAGGGAAAATACACCGACCTGCCTCTGCAACTTTGGTCCTCTGAGCAGATCTGGAGGTCTCCCTTTGTATAAGCTAACCTGTTCCTTCCAAATAGAGGTTTGCAACACAAAACAAGTGGCCGCCTATTCTTCCCAGAAGGAGGCTCTCTTTCCCCACATCCTGCGAACTCCCTTTCCCAGCCTCCTGGAAAAGCGCTTCTTGCAGTTCCTTTCAGAAAATCCTATGGACGGAGAAGCCTGGTAGGCTGCAGTCCGTGGGGTCGCTGAGGGTCGGACACGACTGAGCGACTGCACTTTCATTTTCACTTTCATGCATTGGAGAAGGCAATGGCAACCCACTTACTGTTCTTGCCTGGAGAATCCCAGGGACGGGGGAGCCTAGTGGGCTACCGTCTATGGCGTCGCACAGAGTCGAACACGACTGAAGCAACTTAGCAGCAGCAGCAGCAGCAGCAGCAGTTCCTTTCTTAGGGTCAGTTATCCCTGAGATTGGGACCTGGAAAGGCAGAGCCACCTCCACACACACGTCTTTTCTGTCCCCTTTCCTCTGGAGGAGAGCTCTAGTGAGCCTAGGTCTGTCAGGAAAATTCTTGGCTTTGACGGGATCCCACCCGGTGTGTGAACCTGCATACCCGACCTAGGGGCCACAGGGCACCTGTTTTGCTCGAGTGGGCCCTGGAGGGGTGCAGCATAGCAAGAGCTTAAAAATCCATCCAATTTGTCTTTTTTTTTTTTACCTCGGAGAGAACGAGTTTGCTCCACCTCCACCCTTTGGCAGTGTGGAGGGAAGAGGGCACCACCCTCTCCCAAAGGGGACATAGGGCCTACCAGGAGAGAAAGGCCCCTTGAGGAGCTGAGCCCAGGTAGGCAGCCAGTGATGTCAAGCACACTCCTGCTGCTTGCTTCTTCATGGGCACTCCCACGATCTGCTAGGAATGTCTTTGCAAGGATCTCAAAGGGAAGGGGAGATCCATGGCCCTGTCTCTGGAACTTCAGTCCTCTGAGCAGATCTGGAGGTCTTGAGATGTATAAGCAAACCTGTTCCTTCCAAATAGAGGCTTGCAAACACACCCCCGGTGGTTGCCTCTTCTTCCCCGAAGAAGTCTTTCTTTCCCCACATGCTGCGAACTCCCTGTCCCAACCTCCAAGAATAGCGCTTCTTGCCATTCCTTTCTTAGAGGCAGTTATCCCTGAGCTTGGGGCCGTAGGGAGTAGCCCCACACTCACAGGGAAAGGCAAAGACTCCTCCATACATCTCCTCTATCCCCTTTGCTCTGGAGGAGAGCTCTAGTGAGCCTAGGTCTTTCAGGAAAATTCTTGGCTTGGACAGGATCTCACCCTGTTTGTGAACCTGCATACCCAACCAGGGGCCACAGAGCACCTGTTTCAGTAAAGTGGGCCCTGAAAGGGTGCAGCCTAGCAAGAGCTTGAAAATCCGTTCAATTGCTGTTTTTGTACCTCTGACAGAGCGAGCTTGGCTCCACCCTTTGGCAGTGAGGAGAAAAGAGGCATGACACCCTCCCCAAGGGGACATGGGGCCTACTTCGAGAGGAAAGGCCCCTTGTGGAGCTGAGGCCAGGAAGGCACACAGTCGTGTCAAACACACTCCCACTGCTTGCTTCTTCAGGGGCACTCCCGCTATCAGCTAGGAATGTCTTTGCAATGATCACAAAGGGAAGGGGAGATACAGGGCCCTGCTTCTGGACCTCCGGTGCTCTGAGCAAATCTCGAGGTCTCCCGTTGTTGGTCAAGGTCAAGGTCAAGTTCAAGTTCAAGGTCAAGGTCAAGTTCAAGTTCAAGTTCAAGCTCAAGCTCAAGTTGAAGTTTAAGTTCAAGTTCAAGGTCAACTTCAAGTTCAAGGTCAAGGTCAAGTTCAGTGTCAAGTTCAAGGTCAAGGTCAAGTTCAAGTTACAAAGTGAAGTTCAAGTTCAAGGTCAAGGTCAAGTTCAAGTTCAAGGTCAAGGTCAAGTTCAAGTTGAAGTTCAAGGTCAAGGACAAGTTCAAGTTGAAGTTCAAGTTCAAGTTCAAGTTGAAGTTGAAGTTCAAGTTCAAGGTCAAGTTCAAGGTCAAGATGAAGTTCAAGGTCAAGTTCAAGTTCAAGTTGAAGTTCAAGTTCAAGTTCAATGTCAAGGTCAAGATCAAGTTCAAGGTCAAGTTCAAGTTCAAAGTTAAGTTCAAGGTCAAGTTCAAGTTGAAGTTCAACGTCAAGTTCAAGTTCAAGTTCAAAGTCAACTTCAAGTTCAAGGTCAAGGTCAAGTTCAAGTTGAAGTTGAAGTTCAAGTTCAAGTTCAAGGTCAAGGCCAAGTTCAAGGTCAAGGTCAAGTTCAAGGTCAAGGTCAAGTTCAAGGTCAAGGGCAGGGCAAGGCCAAGCCCAAGACCAAGGCAAGGGCAACGGCAACGCCAATGGCAAGGCCAAGGCAAAGGCCAAGGCCACCAAAGCGAAGCCCAAACCCCGTAACGCCTGACAAAAGGCAGAAGCCACTAGGCCCCTGTGCAGAGGAAGCCACTGAAGGCAGCAAGGCCACAGAGCTCCCCGACTCCCATTCCCACATGAAGATGTGAGGATAAAGGGCCTCATCCCAGCAAAGCACCCGCTCCCACCACCCCCCAACCCCGACCCCCGCCCCCCGCAGCACGCCCCCTGAAACAACACTGTCTTCCCAGAAAAGAGAACGGAGAAGCCATGTGTGTGCCAAAGGAGCAAGATGAACGAATGATGCCACGCCCTCCGAATTTGGGCACACCTGACGCCTCGGAACCCCGGGCCTGGCTGATGGGTCCCAGCCGTTCTCGGGTGGGAGGCGGGTCAACACATTGGCCGAGAGCCCTTGCCCAGGCCACCCGCAAATCCCCTGAGATGTGATCCGACCACAGGGACCGAGGGCAAACGTACCGCTTGAGGTGCTGGAGGAGCCGGACGAAGCCATGGTGGGAGAGGCACACGGGCACGCTGCAGACTGCTGGCCGAGTGGGTGGGGACCCAGCAGCTCAGGACTCTGGAGAACGGGAGGCGTCTCCGCCACCATTGACGTCAATAGGGTTTGGGTGGGTAGATGGAGGGGGCCGCCCCTGGCCTCTTTCCAAGCAGAGACCCTGGACGGAGTCCCGTGGAGTGAGTGGGCTTTTCCCGGGCACGGCTGTGCCCTGGACCACCAAGATCCCCGTTGGGGTGGGCGGGCAGTTCGGGGCCTTTGGTTTGTGGCCCTCCCTCGCAGCGGGGGGTGGGTTCAACCCCGAGTGGATCAATCAGGGGCCCTCAGCAGTGCCAAGGGAACTCACCGCCCAGGAAACGCCCCTAGGTCCCTTTGAATTGGCCACCAACGCCCCCTTTCCCAGCCTGCCTTGCTCTGAGATTTCCCGCCTTTTCACATTCCACAGGTCCCTGGGCCTCGACTGTCCCCCGCTGGCTCCTCCGAGGCATTCCGGGACACCGGACGCTCTCTCCAGCGCCTCCACCTAGATCCCTCGCTGTCCTCGCTTCCGTTTCCCCCATGCCCCCTCCCCAACTCCTCCGTGGGCTCTTGACATCCTTTCCCTACAGCAGTCCCAGAGTGCCACCCCCGAGGGCTTTGAGTTGCCTGGAGCCCAAGGCTCCGGCCAGAGACCTGAGGGGCCAGCGTCTGGACTGGCAGCTAATGCCATTTGGGGCTTTTCTCACGTGGAGCCTGAGGCCCGCACCTCCGCGGGCAACCCCCCAGCGCGAGTGCCCTGGAGATACCCGCCCAAGGGGACAGTGCATCTCCTACTGTGGGGAAGGAGGTTCCTGTTTTCCCTGCACTGGTTCGACTTTCACGCTGAGGATCGACTCACACCATGGTGGCAAGTGGAATAGACCTGTGGGAAAGCCTCATGGGAAAGACTCCAGGGAAAGCCACAGATTCCTTGATCCACGAGAAGGGAAGGGTGACACTGCTGCTACCGCTCGGGAGGAAAGCACACTTGCATGACCCCACTCGAGCCGAGGACTGACGCAAGCTTGGGAGACTCCAGAAGTACGCCAAGATCCATGTCAGCACTGGAGAGGAATCCTCAGGTTCTGGTCCCGACTCCACACAAGGTCTTATGCCGGGGTCCAGCCCCAGTGGATCCAGGGAATTCGAAGGGTGGACGGCATTGGCGTGGAAAGACTTGTTTATTTATTAATGTAAGATTGGATTAGGAAACTATAGTGTAGTAAGAAGATTAAGTGGAGGAAGAGGGCTGAATAGCTTGGTTTACGCAGAAGGCCAATAAAATTCCAGACAAGGAATTTGCACCACCTACGTTGGGCCACCGGCGCCCGCTTGAATATCTAAGGGTGCCTCGCCTTAAGCTCCCTTTCGTGCGGGTCTTAACAGCCAGGGCAAGTAAGTAGACCTGGCGAGCCTCCGCACTCCAGGTGGAGATTCAGCCTGAAATTAAAGTAAAGAGCAGAGAGAAGGAAAGGTAGAGAAGAAGAAAGAGATAGAAAGACACGGGGGGAGCCAGAGTCCCAAGAAACCAGGCTGAGAGACTAGTTCGAGAAGCTGGTCCGAGAAACTGGCCCCCGGCCCCTGGCCTCCTCCTTTATTGTTCAGAAGGCCTTTTATACTTTTGATAAAACATGGAGATCAATGGATAACACAAAATTACGTAGCGTTCACAACCCAGATTCTTTCTGTATATCATTTTGTATACAAAAGGTCTCAGGCGATTTACATTATCTTCTGGCCAAGAGGCTTGTTAACACTTTTTGGCTCTCTTCCTTAATGAATGTTAATTTTGTTTCCCCTGAAGTGTTTTTCTTTAATCTGCATCTCCTTAAAGCATTAAAGTTACATCTCTATAGAACAAAGGTGCAGTGGGTTATAACAAAGAAGGTACTTAACTCAAAGATCTAATGTTGCTAATACCAGGTCTACTACGTGTTTTTCTATATACCAACTATATCTAAAAATAAAGGATATGAAAATTTGGCAGCAAGCATTGACCCAAAAAATGAAACTTTTAATCAGTCCTATTCTAAAGATTTTGACTCCTCGGAAGCTCCTGCATTCCTAGGATGTTTTAAGCTTCCTGTGCCTCCTGCGGTCAGGAGGCCTCAAACAATCACAAGCGCAGCTGTACGAGTCCTACAGGCAGGCTAGAAAGAAATCAGAGGGTTTTTGGATTGAAACACTCTTTCAAATGCAGAAGACTAACGGCCTGAATTGACTTTTTCCAGAAAAGGTCAGAAGAGTGAAAAACCAGAGCACAACAACAGGCAAATTTTTGTTGGGGTACATGCTTAAAAATTTCCAGAGGGGTCCCTGAAGTCTGAGCAAGCCTTGCGTATGTCAGCTTCCTTCCCCATAAACTTGTCACGGGCGGGCTTCCTCACACTGGCTCCCGGCAGTCTTAGGCCACGGCATCGACGGGAGAGGAATCCCGAGAGGCCCCCGAGCAACTCGCATGCGGACTGGCCTTTCCTGAGGCTACCAGAGCGGGTCCCTGAGGTCCCCATCGTAAGTCGAGAGCACCTGCCGCAACTCGAGAAAATCCAGTAGGTTCTCCCCTCCAGGCGAGATGAGGCCCATTACCTCTGAGAGTCCCGAGGCTAATCACACCGAACCTCTGGAACTTCCAAAGGGTCCTTCACACCCTTGCTGCAAGTCAAGAAGTTCCCCGACATACCCGTCTCCACTCGAGAGGAAGCACGAGAGTCCCGCCCACATCCAGAGGAGCCCCGTTTCCCCCTCCTAGATCGAGAGGAGGGAACCTTCCCATGCGTGGTCGGAAAGAATTCCGGGCTTCCGTCGCATCTCAAGAGGAGGCACTCTCCACAGGAAAGGCGAGAGGAACTCCAGGGTCGTGCCACCATTCCCAGAGTCCCCCAGATGTCTCAGTCCATTCCAGGGAAACCTGTTTTCCCTGCACTGCCTCGACTTTCAAGCCGAGGATCGACTCACACCACGGTGGCACGTGGGACAGCCCTGTGGGAAAGCCTTGTGGGAAAGCCTCGTGGGAAAGCCTCGAGGGAAAGCCACAGATCCCTTGATCCACGCGAAGGGAGGCGCGACACTGCTGCTAGAGCTTGGGAGGAAAGCGCACGTGCATGCCCCCACTCTAGACGAGGAGTGACTTCCCTGGGGAGACTCCAGAAGTACCCCAAGATCCATGTCAGCAGTGGAGAGGAATCTTCAGGTTCCGGCACTGACTGCACACTTGGTCTTAGGCCCCGGCATCGACGGGAGAGGAATCCCGAGAGGCCCCCGAGCAACTCGCATGGGGACTGGCCTTTCCTGAGGCCACCAGAGCGGGTCCCTGAGGTCCCCGTCGATAAGTCGAGAGCACCTGCTGCAACTCGAGAAAATCCAGGAGGTTCTCCCATCCAGGCGAGATGAGGCCCATTTCCGCTGAGGCGTCTCGAGGCTAATCACACCTAACCTCTGGCACTTCCAAAGGGTCCTTCACACCCTGGCTGCAACTCAAGAAGTTCCCCGACATACCCGTCTCCACTCGAGAGGAAGCACGAGAGTCCCGCCCACATCCAGAGGAGCCCCGGTTCCGCTTCCTAGCTCGAGAATAGGGATCCTTTCCCTGCGTGGTCGGGAAAGAATTCCCGGCATTCCTTTCGCATCTCAAGCGCAGGCACTCTCCACAGGAAAGGCGAGAGGAACTCCATGGTCGTGCCACAATTCCCAGAGTCCCCCAGATGTCTCAGTCTATTACAGGGAAACCTGTTTTCCCTGCACTGCCTCGACTTTCAAGCCGAGGGTCGACTCACACCGTGGTGGCAAGTGAGACAACCCTGTGGGAAAGCCTCCTGGGAAAGCCTCGTGGGAAAGCCTCGAGGGAAAGCCACAGATCCCTTGATCCACGCGAAGGAAACCGTGACACTGCTTCTGCAGCTCGGGAGGAAAGCGCAATTGCATGCCCCCACTCGAGACAAGGACTGACTCCCCTGGGGCGACTCCAGAAGTACCACAAGATCCATGTCAGCACTGGAGAGGAATCCTCAGGTTCCGGCACCGACTCCACACAAAGTCTCAGGCCCCGGTATCAAAGGGAGAGGAATCCCGAGAGGCCCCCGAGCAACTCGCATGGGGACTGGCCTTTCCTGAAGCTACCAGAGCGGGTGCCTGTGTTCCCCGTCCTAAGTACAGAGCTCCTGCCGCAACTTGAGAAAATCCAGGAGGTTCTCCCTTCCAGGCGAGATGAGGCCCATTTCCACTGAGGTGTCTCAAGGCTAATCACACCTAACCTCTGGAACTTACAAAGGGTCCTTCACACCCTTCCTGCAACTCAAGAAGTTACCGTTCATACCCGTCTCCACTCGAGAGGAAGCACGAGCGTCCCCCCACATCCAGAGGAGCCCCGTTACCGCCTCCTAGATCGAGAGGAGGGATCCTTTCCCTGCAGGGTCGGGAAAGAATTCCTGGCGTTCCCGTGGCATCACAAGAGGAGGCACTCTCCACAGGAAAGGCAGAGGAACTCCAGGGTCGTGCCACCGTTCCCAGAGTCCCGAAGATGTCTCAGTCCATTCCAGGGAAACCTGTTTTCCCTGCACTGCCTCGACTTTCAAGCCGAGGATCGACATCGACACACACCACGGTGGCACGTGGGACAGCCCTGTGGGAAAGCCTCGTGGGAAAGCCTTGTGGGAAAGCCTTGTGGGAAAGCCTCGAGGGAAAGCCACAGATGCCTTGATCTACGCGAAGGGAAGCGTGACATTGCTGCTACAGCTCTGGGAGGAAAGCGCATGTGCATGCCGCCACTCGAAACAAGGACTGACTCCCCTGGGCAGACTCCAGAAATACCCCAAGATCCATGTCAGCACTGAAGAGGAATCCTCAGGTTCCGGCACCGACTCCACACAAGGTCTTAGGCCCCTGCATCGACGGGAGAGAAATCCCGAAAGGCTCCCGAGCAACTCGCATGGGGACTGGCCTTTCCTGAGGCCTCCAGAGGGGGTCCCTGTGGTCCCCGTCGTAAATCGACAGCACCTGCCGCAAGTCAAGAAAATCCAGGAGGTTGCCCCTCCAGGCGAGATGAGGCCCATTTCCGCTGAGGCGACTCGAGGCTAATCACACCTAGCCTCTGGAACTTCCTAAGGGTCCTTCACAGCCTTGCTGCAACTCAAGAAGTTCCCCACATACCCGTCTCCACTCAAGAGGAAGCACGAGAGTCCCGCCACATCCAGAAGAGCCCCGTTTCCGCCTCCTAGCTCGAGAGGAGGGATCATTTTCTTTCGTGGTCGGCAAAGAATTCCCGGCGTTCCCGTCGCATCTCAAGAGGAGGCGCTCTCCACAGGCAAGGCGAGAGGAACTCCAGGGTCGTGCCACCATTCCCAGAGTCCCCAAGATGTCTCAGTCCATTCCAAGGAAACCTGTTTTCCCTGCACTGCCTCGACTTTCAAGCCGAGGATCTACATCGACACACACCACGGTGGCACGTGGGACAGCCCTTTGGGAAAGCCTCGAGGGAAAGGCACAGATCCCTTGACCCATGCGAAGAGAAGCGTGACACTGTTGCTACAGCTCGGCAGGAAAGCGCACGTGCATGTCCCCACTCGGGACGAGGACTGACTCCCTGGGGAGACTCCAGAAGTACCGCAAGATCCATGTCAGCCCTGGAGAGCAATCCTCAGGTTCCGCACAGGACTCCACACAAGGTTTTAGGCCCCGGCATCGACGGGAGAGAAATCCACAAAGGCTCCCGAGCAACTCGCATGGGGACTGGCCTTTCCTGAGGCCACCAGAGCGGGTCCCTGTGGTCCCCGTCGTAAGTCGAGAGCACTTGCCGCATCTCGAGAAAATCCAGGAGGTTGTCCCCTCCAGGCGAGATGAGGCCCGGTTTCCGCTGAGGCGACTCGAGCCTAATCACACCTAACTCTGGAACTTCCAAAGGGTCCTTCACACCCTTGCTGCCAAGTCAAGAAGTTCCCGACATACCCGTCTCCACTCAGAGGAAGCACGAGAGTCCCGACCACATCCAGAGGAGCCAAGTTTCCGCTCCTAGCTCGAGAAGAGGGATCCTTTCCCTGCGTTGTCGGGAAAGAATTCCCGGTTTTCCTGTCGCATCTCAAGAGAGGCGCTCTCCACAGGTAAAGGCCGAGAGGAACTCCAGGGTCGTGCCACCAATTCCAGAGTCCCCCAGATGTCTGTCCTATTACAGGGAAACCTTTTTTCCCCTGCACTGCCTCGACTTTCAAGACGAGGAGCTGACCTACACACCATGGTGGCGAAGTCGTGGGAAACCCTGGTGGGAAAGCCTCGTGGGAAAGCCTCGTGGGAAGCCTCGAGGGGAAAGCCACAGATCCTTGATCCACGCGAAGGGAACCGTGACACTGCTTCTGCAGCTCGGGAGGAAAGCGCACGTGCATGCCCCCACTCGAGACGAAGGACTGACTCCCCTGGGGAGACTCCGAAGTACCCCAAGATCCATGTCAGCACTGGAGAGGAATCTCAGGTTCCGGCACCGACTCCACACAAGGTCTTAGGCCCCGGTATCGAAGGGAGAGGAATACCGAGAGGCCCCGAGCAACTCGTATGGGGACTGGCCTTTCCTGAGGCCAGCCAGAGCGGGGTCCCTGTGTTCCCCGTCCTAAGTCAGAGCACCTGCCCACAACTTGAGAAAATCCAGGAGGTTCTCCCTTCCAGGCGAGATGAGGCCCACTTCTGCTGAGGTGTCTCAAGGCTAATCACACCTAAACTCTGGAACTTACAAAGGGTCCTTCACACCCTTCTGCAACTCAAGAAGTTCCCGTCATACCCGTCTCCACTCGAGAGGAAGCTCGAGCGTCCCGCCCACATCCAGAGGAGCCCGTTACGCCTCCTAGCTCGAGAGGAGGGATCCTTTCCCTGCAGGTCGGAAAGAATTCCTGGCGTTCCCTGCATCTCAAAAGGAGGTGCTCTCCACATGAAAGGTGAGAAGGAATCAAGGTCGTGCCACCATTCCCAGAGTCCCCCAGATGTCTCAATCCATTCCAGGCTAACCTGCTTCCCTGCACTGCCTGGACGACCCTCAAGCGAGGATCGACTCACACCACGGTGGAACATGGGACAGCCCTGTGGGAAAGCCTCGTGGGAAAGACACTTGGGAAAGTCTCGTTGGGAAATCCTCGAGGGAAAGCCTCGAGGGAAAGCCACAGATCCCTTGATCCACGCGAGGGAACCGTGACAGTGCTGCTACAGCTCGGGAGGAAAGCGCACGTGCATGCCCCCTCTCGAGACGAGGACTGACTCCCTCCCTGCGGGAGACTCCAGGAGTACCCCAAGATCCATGTCAGCACTGGAGAGGAATCCTCAGGTTCCGGCACCGACTCCACACAAGGTC